>NW_025932573.1:0-390 GCF_000764305.2 Hyalella azteca
CCAAATGGTGATTTTTAGCTTGTAAAAATTTATTTGATCTGGAGTCATGTTCTGCACATCAGCACATGTAACATGTTGTGTACAATTTGTCAAACTGTCAAACAAACGTATTAACTTCTGACTTTGACTTCACAAACTGCCCCTTTCTTTCTACCCACTCTCCTCAGCCTACAAAGTGGAAAAATTAAAACCACATGCACCTCTGTTCCACTATGCAGAGGGTGGATGCAGCGTCACCAACATGGTGTTTTTTTAGCAAATCCTTGGGCATTTAGCCCCAGTACTCCAGCAGGCACTCCGCAGGCACTGTGGCGCTCCGAAGTAGAAAAAACCTAGATCTAGGTTTTTTGCTTCCCACTAGGTTTCTAGGTTTTTCATTAACAAACTGAT
>NW_025932574.1:0-3081 GCF_000764305.2 Hyalella azteca
ATGTCTATTGAACTGCTTAGTGTGGAACGATTATAACAGCGCAGGCTCAGTTACTCGCAGTAAACGACGAGAACATAAAAGGTCAAAGGAAGCCAACTCCATTCAATGTGTGCACCAAATACGATTTTGTAAACCAAATACGATTTAATTTTAGAAATTTATTAACTAAAATGAACCTTTTATTGATGAAAAAAATCCTTATTAATCAACAAAGCATCGCTGTTAAGGAATGTTACAAATGAGCATCTAAAAAGCAGCCGAAAATGCCTGTACCCTCCACACCGCCAGGGCGCAGTGATCAACAATTAATAATAAGGAAGGCGACCGTGCGCGGCACGCAGCGCTGTTTAACATGCGTTAAGCAACCGAGATTGACTAAATTTTTACATAATTTGATAATTATTTTTCCACATAGATGTGAATTGCGATTAGGGGAAAGATAAAATTATGGGAAGAGTAACACGCAATGTCTGTTTTTGGTGTAGACGGGATAAACAATATTTGGCTCGTAATTCTAGTAATTTTATGATCATTAATTTCAAAAAAGTAATGAAAAGTAGTCCAGAAGATGAGTGCAACATATCGTCAAACAGGGTGACTTGGACCATTTTTAGAGCTAATGCGTTCTGTGATATACCTATATAGAAAATAGTCATAGACATAGTCACATAGTAAATACATACGGTGCCTTTGTAAGTCACGTATCTCATGGTACTTCAAGAGCCATCAACATTATTTTTTTCGACAAGAACTTTTTGAGATATAGGGGGTTTTTTCAAGTCAAAACGGTCCAAGTCACCCCGTTTGCCGGTATCCCATACGTTAAAGATGACCTTGTGTTTTACCGTACGGACAGAAAACAAATATTAAATAATTACAAATTTTGACAGAATCAGCGGATCCACACACAAATGATTGCAGTTCGCCAAGTTTAAGTTCGAACTTAAATGATGGGTTTTACGCCTATGAGGAATAAGTCACAAGTCACGTATGTATACAACAATTGAGCTGGCAAGATTTATCTTGTCATTAGATCATTGAAGATTTACAAATTTAATCGATGTCCAGCTGATGTAAAAGTCATTAACCATGAACACTCCCGGCAATTGCAGTGACCGCTTAATAGATTTTGTGATAACCAATATTTTAATAACAAGTCATTGGTAAAAAAGTTGGAACCGAATGTTTTTTCCAGGCAAAGCGTCCCATTCAATCCGAGCTTAGTGCCCTCTACACAGGTTCAGTTTTAAGCATATTTTTAGATAAGAAAGGCGAGCATGAAAATATCTGTTCTTGTCAATTTCTAACATGAGGCAAGCTAGACCTAAAATTGAGTAATTTGAAGAATTTGATAGTCACTCTCTACATATCGGTTGTGATCACGAAATATGCCTACAACTTAAGCAGGGCAATATTATGATACCCCAAATACCTAATGGTAAACATGTAACCTAAGTGATTACATGTTTAACATTGTGTCCGGTCGAAATCCGGTTCCATTCATTAGGCTTTGCATAATTAGCCTGTACAAGAAGGAAATAATAATTTACCTGTACGAGGCCGCCGAGCTAAATAATCAGCACACAGAGGAAAAACTGTTAAAAGTAGAGATGGCAGGGAATTAAGGAGGAACATTTTAGGAAGCTGGAAACCGATTACCAAGAGGCAAGAGCGGATTATTGGATGCCGGGTCTAGAAAATAATAAACTAGTTTACCTACTTATTCAACAGCTACCTCAGTTTAAAATTAATAAGAACGATAGAAATATAGTGCAATTAAAATGGTTTATTTTATTTTTGACCATATCGAAACAGTGACAGCCACTGTGTTAAACTATAAAATGTAAGTCGCTTAATACCATACAAGTAATTTTTGTAATGATTTACACGTTGATTAAAACACTAGGCATCACATAATATATTTTCCCCTAAAATAGCACCAAATTAATTAATAAAAGACGGTTAGAAAACAATGGGCAAGCTTCACAGGTAGAAGCAACAATATCATGTTTATAATACAAGTTTAAGCTGAAAAATTTTGCTGTAATTGCCGCGTCTATAGCTTACTTATTGTTGATGTATATAATTAATTTATCTATTCAACCTGATCTATAAATACGAGCTGAAGTTGCTACAGTGATATGATACGAAAACATGTGAATTCTGTTCAGAAAATAATCCGTTTCGTGGATCATTGAAATCCACAAAAAATGTAGTCAAACGAGCTTATTTTATTGAAAAATAAGAGACAAACAGTTAACATTCTTTGCTACAATATCAACTATTCTTATAAGCCGGACATCATATTCGCGATTCGTTTTAACATTATTGCTATAGGAAGCTGCATGAGAACTCACTTTAGAAAGAAATCAGAATCAACGGCTCAGTTGAAAAAACTATATTCCCCTTAAAATGATAACAAGAAAACATCAGCACACTTGACAATGGGCAAAGAAAAGTTAAGACAAGCTATCTATGTACCGTGTGTGAGTCCAGCACTTCTGGAGTGTCAGCATACAAAGGCAGGACAGTGCCTTTGTTCTCACCGTAAAGGAGCTTGAGAATGACGCGCGGGAGCTAAGAATAGTCGGAATTGTTTGGCTTGAACTGCTTGGCTGGATATTCATCCAGTTTATGAACAGGTTCATGCATTATATTTTCATTAAAATCTGATTACAATATGCTTCCACAAAACCTGGGACCATTTTGGGTTTCGCTGTGAAGTATCAATAGCAAGAAAAAATCACTGCACTAGAATAATACAATAATTTCAGTAAAAATAAGAAAAATATACAGCACATAAGGAGCGAATCATTACCTGGAACATGCAGCGGGAATATTGAGGATTTGTTTAGTTGGACTGGAAGTATGAATTTTTGTTCAAGAGTGCAACCATTCAATATAAAGCGCCTTAATTTCTTTATTCCTAATAATTCAGCGATTGACTTCCTGCAATGAAACAAGTGGTTGGATAGTCCTATCGCTGATGGTATAACTCATCACGTAACACCACGCGATACCTTAACGCAGGATCGAAAACGTGACAGTATAATTTATTAGCTCCTCAAATGTGGAGCAAGT
>NW_025932575.1:0-32086 GCF_000764305.2 Hyalella azteca
CGAGGTGGTCGTGATGTGTTCATACAACGAAGTACACAGACTCTTGTATACCTGCGAGGTGGTCGGGGTGTGTTCATACAACGAAGTACACAGACTCTTGTATACCTGCGAGGTGGTAGTGATGTGTTCATACAACGAACTACACATACTCTGGTTTACCTACCAGTACATAGGACGATCACAGAAATTGACATTGCTTTAGGTATTGAATTATTTTTTAAGATAAAATTACGCTTCTGTGTGGAGTAGGCGTTTATGTTAGCTGAAAACCTCATGCGGTGTTTAATCTTGTCATCTCTACAAAAGAAGCCAATCTTTCTTGAGGATATTTCCGTAATTTATTTCCGGCGAGAAATTTATAATGACAAAAAGTAACAAATTCGCTGCTTTCCTTGTCCTTGCCCCTTCTATTATTGAGAATAGAATTAAAACGAAATTTTGCAAATCGAACTTAACAAGGAAATTCGATTGAACTATAATAACCCTGGTAGCAATTTTAACCTTAATGACTGCGTCTGAGTGTAAAGACTTAAATTCAGACTGCGTTTGAATGTATAATCTGGATTCAGTCAACACGTCTGCATAAGGCATATGAGCGTCGGGAAGTCTGTCTTGTGGTCGGCAAGAAGTTTTGCTGCCAAGAAAATGTGGTTCAATCAAGACCTGTTTGACAGGCGCTACTTCAAAGGCTCTTAATTAGCAGCCTGTCTAAAACTCGAGCAATTATAACGTAGAGAAAATTACAAGACCGCCGCACGTTCACTTCATCGCGATAACTTCAGAGTTTTGGCTTAGAGATGCTCAATGAGTGGCTGCTACAGTCAATATTTAATGTAACCTTGTGTAGTGCGCTGATAAATCGAACAAAATATAAGATAAAATTATAACAATCTAACGGCCATCGAAGTTGATTGACTTCTCTTTTACCTAAGATTATCTTCTCTGGGAATCCTCTACTAGCTTTCTGAAGAAAATGAAGTTGATGAAAGAAAATAAAGTCGATGAAAAGACCGCAGGATTTCTTGGATATTGGGTACAGTAGGAAGGGCTAAAGGCTGCGTTGCTTTCAAGAAGACAAGCCTTGAAGTTTTCGGCCTCGAGAAATGCCCTCCAAAGGGGCATTTGAGAGCCCCACAAAGCTAAGAAAGGCGCTCCAAGCAGCAAGACCTTCTTACTTTGGCTCCCTGAAAGCAACTTAATTCTGTTTACTGCTCCTTCTTCCTTGAGTTTAAGTCCTTGAGAGATACCTCAACGAGTGGAAATTAACTCGAGTTGAGCGCTCGTTTGAGCGAAGTACAGGAAGCGCTTGTGCCTGACCGTAAACAAGACGCAGCGCCTGATGGGTTAGATTCAGCATCGAGTTGTGTGGTCGTGTTCCAGGTAAAGTGAAGAGTGTGGTTCATTATTACAACACTTTCCTTTAACTTCACTTCTTGTTGTTTGTCTGCTACAAATTTTCGATATTTAACAAACTTCTACCGGTCCTGCAGATCTAAAATTTTGCACACATGCGTTAATTGAGTCGGAGATAATTTATGAATCAATTTTTATGTATTGAAAAAATTTATAATAATATTTTTTCAAATGTTTAGAAATAAAGTAAGAAATTCAATGTACATGTGTAACATTGGAGACACTAGCCTCTTTAGAAGTGTTGTCTTTAAAAAGTAATTTTTAAACGCATATCATGAAAACTTCGTGAAGTGTAATGAAATTGTTGGGATCAAAACTCCGTGAAAATTCATTTAGGTGGATTTACTAATGGGGAACTGATGTGTTGGAGTGTGATGAAGTTTGTGAGAGTTGTTTCAGTGGTGCAATTTGGTAAGAATTTTACAGTGACGAGGTTGTTCAGAACACGGTAGAGTGCGATAAGTCTTCGGTAGTAAAGTTTTTTTAATAGTGATAAAATGTGCTGAAAATTTTAAGCGGTCTCAGACTGCAGTTTACCTGAACCAATTACTCACAAATAGTTTCTGTTAAGAATTAAAACCATTTGAAAGATCTTCGTTCGAAATGCAAACTGATTGTGAGTAGTATACATTTTGATTTTAATATAACCATCCATCATTCTTTCAAGGATCAAAAATAAATTATTTGAAATTATGACATGAAAAATATTCACGAGGTAATTAAAACTGCACTAAATGTACGGTTGTAGAAGCTTTTATTAAGCAATTAATTCGTTGGTGTTTATATTAACAAATTGAGTAGATGATCCTACTATGTACACCTTATAGTTATTTTTAACATCACTTGTTTGCTTAAATCACAAGTTAACCAGGAATTTAAAAGCTAAGACAATACCACTGAAAATTAACATTTCTTTAAAAGAGAAAGCGTATCGGAGACCAGCTCCATCGTCAGTTCATAACATAAGCTGTCGATGGAGCTGGTCTCTGAAACTTTTTCTCTTATAAAGATATGAATATTCTTGTGGTATTGTCTTTGCTTTTAAGTTTATGGTTATTTTTAACTTTGCAATAAAATGACTTCCTGAATGACGTCTTTACGAGAAGCAATCTTTGAACAAACATTCTAGCAGCAATTTTTTACAGTGTGAAGCGACACTTCTAATTGAGGTGCCTTTTGAAATGTACACTTTCCGCATCTATGCCTGCTAGCTCTTAGGTAATATACGAGGTGCGAGCGCCCCCCCCCCCAAAAAAAATGATAATAATAATAATAAACAAACTGCCTGTGTGGTAGGCGAACATTTTTGTAGTACGGCATTCTCCCTGCATGTGCATATGCAACCGACGTTCCTCAGTTAGTGTGCCACGCTCTGCTGTCCTATAAAGTCCGTGTTCCGCTATCACAATTTTTTTGTGACAATTCTTTTGTGCGCGCGTCCTCTTTCGATGACGGCCTACTTTCGTGAGTGTCGAGCTGCCAGCAAATTTTGCTTTCTTTTGTGAAAAAATAGGATGAAGATGCTATAGAGCGCCTACAAGCATGATGCTATGGGGAAATGCAAGTTTTTGAGTAGTTTTCATGCATCAAAAACGGGAAAATGTCAATTGCTCCCCAACCTCGCTCTGTTCGTCCTTTCACTTACTGCACTGAAGAAATGTTAAGAAAATTTGCGACTTAATCCAGGAAGATCAACATAAAAGTATGGATGAACTTGCGGAACTGTTTTAAGTGACTTGGAGTTCACTCCAGCAAATTGGAAAAGAAGATCTTTTTCGTGAAGTTTCTAGGGTAGTTTTCATATGTACATATTATTCCGTACCATAGTAGATGCCAGTAAGTTATTTTGATCGAAAAGTATTGACTATCAGCAGAACTGGCTCAACTCTTGCAATGTTCACAGCTATTCTCATTCTCTGTAAGTATCCAGCAATTTACCACCTTACGTGTAACATTTCATGTATGAATATATCCAGTTATTTCGTTCTTTGTATTTTCTATAGAAGTGTTATCTTTTTTTCAGAATATTGCGTTCTTGTGGATTAAAGCTCTTAATGAGTCGCTACGAGTTTGACTTACAACAATCTTACATAAATGAATACATTTTAAAGAATCCGTGGAGTTTTTATTTATGGGTCCTAGCTCGTACTAATTAGAATTTTAAATCAAGAATGGGCAGAATGAAGGGAATGAAACATTGAACTATTTTTCCCTGCATATAATCTTGCCTCTTTTTGAGGCAGCAACATTTCTTCATCAATACAACGGTTTTGTAATCAGATTTGGCTTTTCAATTGATGACTGGCAAGATCAAATTTCAGTTATTAATTTCCTATTGTACCATCTAACATAATAGTTCAGGTGTCCTAAGGTTCATTCCCAACACAAAACATTCAGTTCAAAGCTCTCATTGTTCACTGCCGCTTCGTCCATCTTATTATCCGTAAAGTTGCAGCAGTCCGCTGGACAACTCAACAAAGCTGCAGAAAATCTCTTGCGTCTCACGCGGGCATCCAGCAAACCCCCGAGTTACTCGCTGGCTGTCCGGCGAGTGGTATGCGACACGCGCCTACCGTGTCCTAGAGGGATTTCTACTATTTTTTCTTGTATGTTGAACCAAAGAAAATAGTTATTATCACTTTTTCTTTGGCGTAGCCTTACCAATACTAATGTAGCATCCAGTAATTTAGTCTCAAAACCGTGATTTGTAGTTGAACAATATGGACATAATTGGAATATGGAACGGCCACATAAAAGCGTGAGTGTTTTCCAAACTTGCTGTTAGTGTCATCGTTTGTTAACTCTGCCTCTGTACTTATCGTTTCAGTCACCATGAAATACTATGAGTTCTTTATTTTGATGCCCAACTTCCTAGGTTAATTTTTGTTTCTTCAAATTTTTACCGCAAGTTATTTCTTCTTCCCTATGAGTTTGCATGGCATTATAGCCTTGAACAGAAGTAATTCCATCACATCTGTGAGAGATTTTTTCCGTTTCCCCGCTTTTGTAAGATCTAGACTTGGCTCTGCTATATGTGTGTGTGCGCGAGCTACAAGTTAAGATCCACGATCTCGGTCCACTGACTTCTTTAGAACTCAACTTCCCAACGCAGGACTTTTTCTTGTGCTGGATGAGGAGCCAACGCCTCGTTGAAGTCGAGACGATCTTGAGAACTCCGCTATCTTGCCTCGAGCGCCCTGAAGAAATGTTCGCAATCAAAAGAAGTTAAACACTGCAAGGTAATCAGAGCAAGTTAACCTCAAGCTTTGTTGTACGAGAATCAAGCTGCTCGCTCGTAAACGCGACATGAATTTTTCTTAGTGGTCAGTAGTTCTCTCACCCATCCGTGCCCAGCTTTTGATTCATAATAACAATGTATTACAGTAGTTCTAATGATTTGTTTCTGACAATCAAGTTAAAGTTTTTAATATTAAAAAAAATTTAATTGGTGAAACGGATGAAGACTCAAAATATCTCTGAATTAGGAAAAGGATATATTAGCCTGTTATACTCCTGAATGGAACGTCAGCGTTGTAGTTTTCGGTTCGAAGAGTATTTCAGAACGTCTCAATTAAGCGCTAAAATTCTACAAGAAGCTCAATATCCTTTCTTTGGATACATGTGGATTATGGATGTCTGCTTGTATTTCTACGCAGTCTGCAAATATATTTTAATTCTTTTCAACACAAACAAAACTTCAACCCAGAATTCTGACACTGAGGCCTGATGTACAAAGACGTTATGTATGAAGAATTTCTTTTGTAAAGAATTGCGCGTTTGACTACACAATTATCATGAATTGATCATATAAAGCCTTCGATGATAACTATATGAGAAAAATTATTGCTGTCCATAAATGAACACAGCCCAAACTGTTCAAGCTTACCCCGCAGACGGCCTGCAGTAGCGCTGCTTCATGGTACTCAGTCAACCGTATGCATGTAAGCCCGAGCCCTAAGCGCGCATACGGCGCCGCACAAAAACCCTAAGTCTGGACAAAGGCTGGCAAGGACTGCTTTGAAGCGGGCTTTGCCAGACCAATTGGAATGAGCCGTTTTTACCCGCAAACTTTTTGAAACGCGTAAAGCATTGCGTAGCGAGCGCCCAGCTCACACATTTATGCTGAGCCGCTCCAATATTCTTCCATTTCACGCTTCTTTGAAGGCGGAAGAATATTGTGAGTGATTTTTTTGCTCAGCGATGTAGTTCATTTTTATTATCATTTGGAAGTATAAGTGCAATTACAAGTCGGAGCAGTGAACATGGTAAAAATTAGTATAGTATTGTTGAAGTATTATGATGCGTATAAAGGAATATTTTGTCGTAATTGCGGTTCTACATTGCAGGAGAGAACAATTTTCAGATGAAAAACTGTATAATAATCAAAAACCGTGTCTGCTTTGAAATCGCTAGAAGAAATACTTTACCTACATCATTGAATCATTATACAATTCGCTTATTTTAATGTACACAATTAATTAATAGTCCCATTCATTGTCACATGCCTGTAAAACTCTTATGTGTTGTATCAAAGTACAAATCTTTCTTTTAATCCGCTAATCTGCAAGCGTCAACTCACAGACTTGAGGCCAAGACTTGAGCTGCCTGAGCGCTGACCGAAGATCTTATTGATGGTCGTACCACGCAAGCGCTTCATGTTAATGGCAAGCTTCATTTCTATGTTCATGCTGTTCAAACGGTCATGAAGGCATCTGACGATATCCTTATGATTGAAATGAAACATTAATTTTGACAATTGCCACATCGAGAAAATCTTTTATTCATGAAATTCAGGTGTTAAGCGCACAACACTCAAACCATTGTTCAGGTAAAGCATCATCCGTGATAAAGATTGAGTATTTTTTCTCTGGTATTTCTTGTAGCCTGACATCGAAAAACAAATATCATGCGGATTTTAGATTCAAAGGATATTTCGTTGCTAAGCCGAGGCAATGGAATTTGAATATAAAAATTTCGAGATGTAAACGAAGTTTTTTCAATAGTTTGTCGCAGTTAAATTGTGCGATATCAAATTTAAATTAATATGATGCCGAAGATCATAGGATAAAACGTGAAGATCATAAGATAAAACGATTGTCAAAAATGCTAATAAGCGGCATTAGTAATAGTTAAGTTGGGTACTTCGCTATTTCCCAAGATTGACGTGTGTGAAATATCATTTTTGAGACTTGCTACAGGGTATGAAGACTCTTCCATTCTTTCCTCCTTGAACCACTCGCAATTATTATTATTATTTTTCTACGAAGCATTTAGCGCGGCTTCTGGTTTAATCATACTTCGAGGGCACGTTACACATAAGTTTAATAGCAATCAAAAATAAATAGACACGAGAAAGGATAAGAACGGATAAAAACGATTAAGGCTTAATTCATAGGCTCTCCGAAATAGTTCCGTCTTTAGGCGTCGACGAAACACCTACAATTAACGAAGGAACAGATGTTACGGAAGCCAGCAGACTGTTCCAGGTTCTGGCGGCGGCGACCGGGAACGTTCAGTCGCCGACGGTAGATAGACGTGTAAACGGAACGACGAGGTCCGCTGTTGATGACGAACGCAGTCGTCGTCTAGACGGCAGATCCGACACGCGCTGCAGACATTTCCCAGACATTACGCGCTGCGATATTCTTTAATAAGTAAGCTCTCTTACGTACTTGGGTTCAAAATAAAAACTTTCTCGCGCTATGAAGCACGTTATTTGCGTTCAATTTTACTGTATTTTATTCGTGCGGGCCTTTTGTGAGCGTTCGATCACGTCCCGCCTTTGCAAATGCTACGATGCGAGCAAAACTCAACGCAGGTTTAGTTTTGCGTGGGTGAAAATTTGGCCCTCTTTCAAGGTGAGGATGAAAATATTCTGGTAATTTACACCGGAATTGGCTGTAACCCTTTGCTTTCGCAGCCGAAAAGTAATATTTTTTATAGAAAATAGTATACTTTTTAAGTTTCATTGCAAAAAGTCCCAAGCAGGAGAGAAATCCTGCGTTAAAACTCTAATATTTGTGTTGTTGATGTGCCGGGACCGAGTCTAGGAGCTGACGAGTGTGCTGATGCTCTCAACCTAGCATGGTCCTTGAAATCTGACGCTGGTATAAGACGGTATTTTTTATTTCTGTGCTCATAGAAGCTCCGCGAAATGAAAACATGCAAATGATGATTTACGCCGAAGCAGAAGACATGAAATTTTCTGAAATTATACCTGTAATAGCGGACCTCAATCATATGGATTTGTGAGGCCTTTGGAAAAATTGAGGCCTGTATACTACCCTATTTCCTTACCATTAAAATGGAAAACGGAATCGTATACAGTAGAAATATTTTCGAGAAGAATTTGTGAGCTTGACGGAGTAAAGGTGTCAGCGAGGCCGTAAGATCCTGGCATATAATTCAGAAAAATTCACCAGAAGCCAGCACCGCGGCACTGAACTGCACAGGCAATTTGTACGCTGTTTTCTTGGGAGTTTTCGAGCGCTGGGGTTTTTGCTCGAGGTACTTTTTTGAATCTCTTTTGCTTCCTCGTCATCGCGCATCGAAAGACTGCAACCGATCCTGGCACTTCGATCAAAATGTCGTTCTTGTTTACATGAGCCGCGAGAAAACGTCACATGAAAGTTTCGTGGGATCTGATGTGGATTCTGAAACGCCGGAAAAATGGGAATGCAACTAGCAGTGCAGTCAACCTCACAAACAGCAAAATTTTACAATTTGATGGGAGATAAATTTTATTTTATGTCCCATTTTCTTTCATTCTTCAATTAAAATTCCTTCACCACCTACAATGAAAATTCCTTCACCAAGGTTCACCACTAACATCAAGGCTCAACACTAACATCAAGGTTCCCACATAACATCATGGTTCACGCATAACATCCAGGTTCACGCATAACATCAAGGTTCACGCTTAACATCAAGATTCACGCATAACATCAAGCTTCACCACCAACATCAAGCATCACCACCAACATCAAAGTTCACCACCAACATCAAGGTTCACACATAACATCAAGGTTGACGTATAACATCACATAACATCAAGTGCAGTTAAAGCGTTTCATGCCCACAAGTGCCCCCGAGACACACCAGCAGTTCACCGTCTCGCCGCTCTGTATAAAAGAGCGTCCGCCGTCCTGCTGTCATGGCGGCAGATTTTTTGTCGACTCATCAGCGGGGGGAGAAAATAACATTAGTTAACAACGCAAATAACAGAAAAATTCTGCAAGAAACTTTTATTGTGGTCGACGTGCTGCGCATGTAAGGCACCTTGTGCCATTTGTCTGCAATGCTTTCTTTGTCAAACCCTAATTGTCCCTGTAAATCCTTGCTATAAAAACACTGTTCACTGAATTATGATAACCATTTATTACATTTTAAAAATCCTAATTTCTGCAAAGTCTTCCTAAAATAGAATTATGTTAATATTCCTGCCCCTCGATGCATTCTGTCCTCTAAATCACTGAAATTCGATGGTAAATTTTCATTATTTATTTTGAATGAAGTGTTTGAAATATATGAAATTTCGTTAGAAAAAAACAAAAGTCATATGAATATTTGCTGATATTAAATAAATCATTTAATGTTCAAAAGAACATCAGAGGCCGCACAGGCGATAAATTCAGGTATGGACACCCGCTCCTCGCTCACCGCAACTTGAATTTAAGCGCAGAACTCGTCCTAGAAATTGTTCTGTGTGATCCATCATCGCTGCTCGACACATTTCCGATGACGGCTTCATCAAATGCTGATATGATCTCAGAAGATATATTGATGTTCCTCAGTGAAATGATGCACCAATGTTCTTTATAAGGTTGCAGAACTTGTGTATTGTTGTACATCTGGTATTGACAGCAACATGTAAATCTTTGGACCAGTTGAACGTCAAGAACGGTGTACAATTTCACGTGTAGAAATGTGTTAATGATTCGTCTTCAACTCCGTAAACGTGTGTACTTAGATAATAAAAATGTTTGTGTAAATACCTACATTATTGTACACGATAATATACAGAAGGGTCTTACAATAATGTCACCACTAATTAATTGATTTGATATCACCGCTCAATATAAAAATATTTCAATGGTTAATACACTGATCGATAAACTGAACATGTTATAAGAAAACTGTATTTGAAGTAAAATTTTTGTTTATTTGAATAGAATAGAAGTGTCGGCATTGAAGAAATAGGCACATGGCCTGCTGCCGATTCTTGAACTTTTCGTGATTCCATAACTGACGATCTTTCCATAACTGACGATTGATTGAGATAGCTACTGGACTTATTGCCTGGTCCGTAATTTGCTAGGCATTTTAAGACTGAACATATGCTCCTGCATAGCTTCGTCTAGTCTGTTTTTGAAGATGTTCATACTTGGAGCGTCAACGATGCTATAAGGGAGGCGGTTCCACATGTCAGTGTCTCGAAGCGAGAAGAAATGTTGTCGCATGGATGTGTTCCAACGCTGTTTTTTTAGTTTATAGCCGTGGCCCCTGGTGTTGGTTCTTGTTTCAAATTCTAGTAATCCTTCTGGGACCTAGTATAAGCCATGAGTATATATATACTTGTATACTTCAATGAGGTCCCCACGCAGACGTCGATAATTGAGGCTTGAAAGCTTCATAATCTTTAATATTTCCTCATAGGACTTACCTTTCAAGCCCGGAATTATCCTTGAAGTCCCGGAATTCCAAACAAACAAATAGAAAAATATATGTATAAATGTGAAAGATCATTGCCATAGAGAACGTAAAAATTACGTAATCTACATGCATCACCGAGAAATTTAACTTTAAATTATTGACGAGAGGTAATCAATTGAAAAGCCGGGGACGCTTTTAAACCAACTTCCCTAGTATTATAGAATTGTATTCGAAAATTATACATTGAAAAAACTTTTAGGTGTCTGATAAACTACTTTTTATCGGGAACTCGACTGCGATATGAGACGAAAGAATTTAGAAGAAGTTTATCAAAGAAATTAAAAGATAATTCACCTAATTTTTTTTAAGATTATTGTTAGGAGGATAAACAATATTAAAGCTTATTATTGAGTCAAAAGTGAGCATTTTGATGTTGAAAAAGGTGCAGATGATGTTGGAAAAGCCCGAGAGATATGATCAGCAAAGACAGAACAAAGGTGATGGAGACGGGCGGTGAGAGGGGCGCTGTGAGGAGCATCAATTAAATCAGCCTCCAATTTATTAGTTACAATTAATGGGCCGAGTTTTTGGTTGTCCTTGTTTATGGTTTTCGTTGATGACAGCCGGCATAAAGGATCATCGCTGCCGCTCGTCGAGGACTTGAAAAATGCGGATAAATTCTCAATCCTGGACGAAATTCATTGTGTAAACACACTCGTGTTTTGAATCTTGTTTTGCACGAAATTTTGCAACGTCCAATGAACGCGGGTTGTTCTTCAAAATGTGTTGCTCACATCACTGGAATAATCCGACAGGGGTTCGGGAAGCTTAAATTAACACATTACTTCAACTTTTCCTAAGATAAATGGTATTTTTCTTTTTAAAAATGTTTCAAAATATTTAGGAGTTTCAAAATTAGGTACGCCAGGCATGGAATGGATGTCGTGCAGGGAATTGTTTCATATTTTTCTCTACACGAATCATAGGTAAGTTGGGATCATTCTACAGACGGTTTTCACTCATGAATTTGTACCACTGCTGTTCCCCATGTTCTGTAGTCTCAAATGTTTTTCGGAATTTTAGTTAAAATATATCATGAAGAAGCCAGGGGAAAATATCCGAATGAAGCTCGGTCTGCAAATCCATTCGGGCGAATTGGTTTATCAGCCAGTAACGAAGTTGCCCTCCTAACTTGTTGACGACCACCAATTTTGCACGAACCTCCCAAACCTGTACTTATTCTGCAGTGTTTTCGATACTGGGGCTGTGTTTCTCGATTTATTTGTTTCAAACTCAATTTTCTGGAGGCATGTCTCGAAATTGTCATCGTCAACGAAGTTATGGTTGTCGTTAGTTCTAAATTTCTCAGCTCCCAACTCGCTTGAGTTCCCAGTTTCCAGCACTCGAGTTTCAATATCTTGCCGATTTGAAGCACGTTATTTGTGCCAATAAATTTCTCATCTGACAGAATACGATTCGAATTGAATTTATGCGGAAGCCGATGTCGCTCGGTGAATGCGGAAGCCGTTCTCCCCAAACGATGAGTCGCTTTTACGTTTACTGCACATATTGGGTGTTGAAACTGCCTGTCGGTTGAAAGTACCGATTTATTATTTTGTTGTGCATTTAGCGTGGGTTTATAACTGAAAAACCTTTAGGAGACGGCGTTGTTGTTTGCAGATAAATGCGTTTGCTCATATTTCCTAACTTAAGCTGACTAGAAAGCCTGAGTCTCAACTTGCTTAAAAGCCTGAAAATCTGAATAAATAGGACGATTCGATGTCATATAAACGATGTCTCTCAGACAAATTCCACTTAAATACTCCAATTCTGAGAATCTCGAGAAAATGATTCTCCCTATTATGTATATAGCCATAAAGGTTTAATTTTTCCAGGATATCGTATCGCGATTCGGCGCAAGAAAATCAACCCGCCCGCGTTTGATTAATATACGAATGCCGGTATTCCATATTAGTCGTCAGTAGAGAATTCATTGACGCAGCTGCTCCGCTCATGAAAAAAAGCTGCGAATATTAATGTTGCATATTGATAGTTGCGTTATAGCATAGATCCGCGGGCAACCATATCGAATAATGTTGTTGAGCGTACTCTTCAGATACAGAGACAGCTGTAAAATTACTCCAGGGGCCATACTTTCAAAACTCGCTAATAAGTGAACGTAAGTACTTACGCTCTAATTTCTTGCCTATGATTGGTGGATTTTGCTTGAAAGGTCATCTATGATTGGCTGATGAACTTACGATCTCTCAACTTTTTTGAAAGTATAGGCCCAGGACCCTTATTCTGCAAGACTTTCTCTGGTCGGGAGTCCGCCGGCGTACCGATTTTCCGCCGTACAGAAATTGAATCTCATGTAGATAAAGCACATTAGAGGGAAAACCTAGCAGTTAAAACAATATAGCTTTGTCCTGATGGAGGCAAGGCCTGTTTAATTGGTCTCTGCATTCAGGCAGGGAGAACAGCATGCAACTCTAAATGAGTAACAAGCTTATGAATATTATTCTACTGCTGTAGAGTAGACCAAGTTGTCGAACTGAGACACTAAATCTCTTACGACTCAATTATTCACTTTATAGAGATATTTAGGACATAGTTCATATTATAGCAAAGCTCCAGTAGACATTTTAGCCGTGTTATTGATGGTCGTGATAGTAGGCGTGATAGTTGGCCGTCCCTGATGCACCTATAAAAAATTAATCACTTTGCACCGGACCAGATTTGGCGAGCAGTTACGAGGCTTTTTCGTGTGTAAAGGATTAAATTAACAGCTTGAGAGAAAATCGACGGCGTACATCGTAAAATATTCATTATATGATTTATATCTCATAACTGTTGCATGCACGGGCAGGCATCTCGCCCTGCCTCCACTCAAGCCACGCGCACGAGCAGCCAAGGCTAATTTTACAAGTGCAATTCCGCAATTTTGTAACTTAAGTAAATTTAGTAATTTACTACCACGGTTAAAGTGCATGCGCAATTTTGTAACATGCGTAAATTTAGCAATTTACCACCATGGTTAAGAGTAATTGTGTCACACTGTTCATTTTCATTATTTTAGTTAATTCACGACTTTTATTTAGAGGAAATTTTACGTCATTGCGATACGTCACTAGCACATCTTTGCTTGCCGTTGTTTGGGAGGCAGCAGTGCTCGCAACATCTCCACCCGCTAGTAGCGCGATGGAGCCGTTAACCTCGTAAGTTGCCTGATTCGTTGTAATTGGTAAATTTTTCTCAAATAAGTGAGTGCATCCGCAATTTTGTAACTTGCGTAAATTTAGTAATTTACCACCATGGTTAAAGTGCATCCGCAATTTTGTAACTTGCGTAAATTTAGTAATCTACCACCATGGTTAAAGTAAGTGTATCACACTGTTCATTTTCATTATTTTAGTTAATTCACGACTTTTATTTAGAGGAAATTTCACGTCATTGTGAAATGTCACAACCACATGTTTGTTTACCGCTATTTGCAAGGCAGCAGTGCTCGCAACATCTCCGCCCGCTAGTATAGCGCGATGGAGCCGTAAACCTCGTAAGTTACCTGATTCCTTGTAATTGGTACATTTTTCTCAAATAAGTGCTCCACTGTTATATCGTTCAGTTTGGTATTTATGTGTCAATTAGACATGCTACATTTGTTAATAAATTAATAGCTATATGTCTGAAATCTCTCAACTTGTCGGAGCATTGCCGATAGAGCGAACGACGGTTAACAGTTTTACATTGTTCTTTATGATTGTGCAGATTACGTTTAGGTTGTCACTCAGGATCTCAATAAAGTTTACGGGAATGCTTATCGATTAACCCGCGGCGGAAATCCAGGGAACTGATACCGTGACAACAAGCTTTTAAATAGAATGGGGTTGTGACTTCTTCCGATTAGTTAGCCAGCGTATTCTTTTAGCTATTGCGTTATTGTATTTCTTGCTCGTCAACTGTACAATGCTGCGCTCAATATAGAGCAGATGATATCACGGAATAATAAAGTTTCCTGACGATGCAATTCTTTACTTAACAACTAGTATAATGGAAGGATGAAATAAAGCAGGAGCAATGCCGTATCCAATGAAAGACTCTGAATAAAATATCAGCATCAGGACAAAGTTGATCATAACTTGCACCACAGGACCAGGCAGCACCGCAACTTCCTGACACAAGAAATACGCGCCGAATTGTCTCGAGATTTGATGGAATGGAAGTCTTGCTTCCTATTGACGAACAAACGATACTGTCCCGTTGTGACTCTGCAGGCTGACGAAGGGACTGTCTCGCTGCAACTCTGCAGGCTGACAAAAGGGACTGCCTCGCTGCAACTCTGCAGGCTGACAAAAAGGACTGTCTCGCTGCAACTCTGCAGGCTGACATAAGGGACTGTCTCATTTTAACTCTGCTGGCTGGAAAGGGACTGCCGCGCTGTAACTCTGTAGCGGAATGTTTATCGACATGCTGATGCTTCTGCATTCCTGGAGAATTTAAAACTCCTCATTTTAATTAGGCAAAGTTGGGCCTGCATCGGAAACTTTTATGTTTGCTCTAAATATTGCCAGTTGAGTGGGTGAGCGCAGAGGCAGGGTTCGCTTAATTTTCATCACAATTTCTGAAACTTTATCCGTCAATAATACGATTATTGAATATGAAATTGGCCGTACAAATAGCGTTTAGTGCAAAACCACCTCATAGACATTTGGATTTGAGTGAGTTCCGTAATAAATTATAGATGAAAAAGTGTGTGATGATCGATGGAACCAAAGTTGAAATGATTAAATATTTCAAGCTAGATAATCGTTAAATAATTTTAAAAAATGGGCACGGAAAATTGAAGAATTCAACTTTGTGGTCTATTTTATTCACAAAAATCGAGTTTTTCATGTAAAAATATTTGAATGCGAAATTATCATGACTGATGATAGGCATGTTGAGCTTATAACAGAATTAATAATAAAGTTACCTAAATTTTTCCATTTCAAAATACTGAGTTCAGTTCGTGAGCGTGAGCTTTGATTGAAAGCTCGGTTAGCTTGCGATGAAGAAAAAAATTGATTGATGTTGCCAATTTTGCCGTCAATAATTAGGGATGTGCAGCAGTGGAGACAAATATTCTAGTTGGTGATGAATATCAAAATTAATTCGAGGTCGAGATAAAAAAAGCCCTAAGTAGTTATATATATATTTTTTTAATACGCTGGCGCGTTAATATAATAATTCAGCTGACGAACATTCGCATTTATGATAAAGTCATGTCGCTACATAGACATAGCAACGTCATGTCACATCGGTATATTAAAATAACAACATCATGACATGTCTTTACATTAACATAACAACATCATGTCATGTCTTTACATTAACATAACAACATCATATCATGTCTTTACATTAACATAGCAACATCATGTCATGTCTTTACATTAACATAACAACATCATGCCATGTCTTTACATTAACATAACAACATCATGCCATGTCTTTACATTAACATAACAACATCATGTCATGTCTTTACATTAACATAACAACATCATGTCATGTCGTTACATTTCTTGGAATATAATAACTTAGACGTCCGGCATGCTTCTAAAAAATATATTTTCACTTTTTTATCAATAGAGCTTTATGGTATACGTATACAAAATTTTTCCAACACTTACGTGCTATAGCACGGCAATTTGTAGCGGGATAATCCGTTACAATTCTGACCGAATCTTAGGTTCTGGTAAAATGCGCAAGTAATGCATAGCATAAAACCCCGAATTATTATTATTACGATAATTATTCCATGACTGGAACTTCAAAAACTGAGTTTATCGAAGTAATAAAACATTAAACTTACTCTCAATTGAATAGATTATAATTCAGGATTGTCAGGTCAACTTTCGAGAAGTTTGCTTCTTAATAAAAATGACCGGAAACTTGCACTTTCCTCTCTTAAGCACGTTAGACTTCCCTCTCATGCACCAGCACTTCCCTCATACGCACCAGCACTTCCCTCTCATNACCAGCACTTCCCTCTCATCCTCTCCCTCGCGCCAGGTTCGCAGCAGCAGCGAGGGCAGGTCCATTAACATAACATAACATAACATAACATAACATAACATAACATAACATAACATAACATAACATAACATAACATAACATAACATAACATTAACATAACATAGCATAAAATCGCGATGTCGGCGCTAAAAAGTTAGGCCTGATGTTGCCTGTCGTCGATTCTTGAACTTTTCGTGACCTGTTCACAGAAGATTTAAAATCGTGTCATTTGACCGGATCTTTTCAAGTCTATTTTGAAATAGCTACTAAACTTCCACCGGGTCCCCAATATTTGCCCTGTGATGCGGCCTTCGCTTATGACTTCCTAAGCAAACATTAAGCTGAGCGCTACAAGCGCCCGCGGCCTCTGTAGGCTTGCGCGCTAGAATCACTCACATATTTAGAGCAGCGAACGACCATCGGGAAACTTGCTTAGCCTTCGCTTATGACTTCCTAAGCAAACATTAAGCTGAGCGCTGCACGCGGCCTTCGCTTATGACTTCCTAAGCAAACATTAAGCTGAACGCTGCATGCGGCCTTCGCTTATGACTTCCTAAGCAAACATTAAGCTGAGCGCTACATGCAGCCTTCGCTTATGACTTCCTAAGCAAACATTAAGCTGAGCGCTGCATGCGGCCTTCGCTTAAGACTTCCTAAGCAAACATTAAGCTGAGCGCTGCACGCGGCCTTCGCTTATGACTTCCTAAGCAAACATTAAGCTGAGCGCTGCAAGCGCCTGAGGACTCTGTAGGCTTGCGCGCTTCACAAGCACTCGCATATTTAGAGCAGCGAACGACGAACGGAAAATTTGCTGGCTCAGTCAGAAGGTTATTTTGGTTTCAGGGATCAGTTCACCTGAATATGTTAATACAACAGCGCATTTGGCTTGCTCGGTAAAGTCAATTGAGTCCAAAGAATGTATTTTGTGATCAATTTTCAGCGTTTGTTACGAAAGTCAATTGTTAACTTAAATTGGTTATCTGTTCTTCGAAAGATATTCTGCTGACATCGAAACCATTTAGGCTAATTTATGGCGGGATTTTCAAAGATTGACCTCTTTTGTGCTCTACTAACTCCAAATTTGTCGATAAATCCCATGCCCATGATCCTCAAATCACCAAAAATCCCGCATCTTTTCCCTGATATGCTTCATGCTTTCGAAAGCTGAACCTAGTATATAGTTACCTTACTGAGAATCATAGGTTGACAGAGAGTGATCACTCTCTGGCCAGCGATCGTCCGTTCCTTATTCGCCTGTGACGTAAAACGAGATTGTCATCTCTCTGATGTGCGCCGTCGCGCACATCAGAGATCTAATCTAATGTAATGTAGAGATCTAATCTTTCACTGGAAGCAATATCTCTCCCATTACCGCTTTAATTAGGATCACGAAGCGTTCATAATGAAGCAACGCATTACGGACCAGATCCTTCAAAAAATACTGACCGCATCAAAATTCTGAATTCTGATGAGTTGCCGACACTGTTTTGCAGGTTCGAGCTACAAACGTTAATGCGGGAATTACACGATGAAGGAAAACATAATTATAGGGAGTGAATAGCATTTTTAGAAACTTCAATGGCAGCTGCTCACGAGCACAGTATATTTGATTGCCTTCATTCATTTCTGTAATGAGATCTTCTATGACCGATTGTGGATGATGCATTGAAGGCGAATATAGTATTATTCTTTAAGTGAGCTCACCAGTAAGAGATTTGGCTGCGGCAAAAGACTGGACATTTTAGTTCACTAAAATGTAGAACTATTAGTCAATAACTTCAATGTGAACGAAGGTGGGTAGAAAAATGATCATTTTTATTCTAGTGTAAGTGGTTGGATGTTTTAAGCAAACTAATCTCCACTTTTTTGCCAATATTTGCCAATATTTTGAATTTTTTTGCGAATATTTTGAATTGACTGTTGTGTTTAACCATGCTTAATGCACTCCAAATGTAACATCAATCTTAATTTATTCAAAATTTATTCGGGCAAACAAAGAAACAGGTTTCGTAAGAAAATGTTGAAAACAACTCAACTTGTTTACTTTTCTCACACAACATTTGAGGACAACTAAAAGCCAGTTAAAAACAATCGTATGTTCAAAAGTGATAAATAAGCTTTTCGGGTTGAGCCGAAGCCATCTAACAGATATCTTTCAATGGAGCCGCCGGGTCAAATGATTAAACATGCGAAGGAAAATCGTTTAAGCTCTGGCCCTGCTGTTTTCGGTAAACCTTTTTTGTTTCTACTATCGGCTCAGAAAAATCACCGCTTACAAATTTTTTCTTGTCGTTGCATCTTAGCCACATCCAGATAATTTGTCGTTAATCAAAGTTGTAGGAAAATTTCGTTGTACGAAAATTTCGATCGTTTTCGGCAATTCCGAAGCTGCACTTCATCGGCAGTTGCAGTAAATGTATTCGCCGATAACGACGCTACATGCAAACTGCGAGCATTGAGCCGATGAGGGTGGGAGGAAACTGCAACCTGCCTTGTATAATGGAATCTGCAACCTCACTTATAATGGAATCTGCAACCTGCCTTATAATGGAAACTGCAACCTGCCTTGTAATGGAAACTGCAACCTGCCTTGTAATGGAGTCTGCAACCTGCCTTGTAATGGAGTCTGCAACCTGCCTTGTAATGGAAACTGCAACCTGCCTTGTAATGGAAACTGCAACCTGCCTTGTAATGGAATCTGCAACCTCACTTATAATGGAATCTGCAACCTGCCTTATAATGGAAACTGCAACCTGCCTTGTAATGGAAACTGCAACCTGCCTAAACCTGCCTTATAATGGAAACTGCAACCTGCCTTATAATGGAAACGGCAACCTGCCTTATAATGGAAACTGCAACCTGCTTTATAATGGAAACTGCATCCTGCCTCATGATGGAAACTGCATCCTGCCTTTGGGTACGTACACAGTGAAAGCAGGTTGCCAGCGTGCTGGTTACCTGCTGAGGCTGGCACCTGAAACAAGCGCGAGAGGTTCACAGAGGAAGCAGGAAACCAGCTGCTACCTAATCATAAACTCCAACTTGTTTATGAATAATATACGTTTAAAAATTAATTTTTAAAGACAACACTTCTTCTCTGATGTTACACATGTACAATGAATTTTTAATTTTATTAAAAAAATGAAAAATAATAACTTTTAAAATTGTATTTAATATTTAAGAAATTTAAAATTTTCAAAACTATTTATTCAGTCAATTGATAATCAGCAATGAAACAAAGAAAATGCAGGGCTTAAAGGTACAACTAATTCAAAAATGACCATACGCTAAGCAGGTTGAGCAGATAAGAATGTGCAGTACATTCCGGTAAATAGGTATAAGCAGGCAGTCGGCAGAAGCCTATTCGTACAGGTTTTCACTGTAAGCACTTACATTATTACCCTATGTTCATTCCTGTAGCAGGTGGGAGCAGGTTGCCCGCGCGGGCAAACCGGCTTTCACTGTGTACGTACCCTTAGAATGGAAACTGCAACCTGCCTTATAATGGAAACTGCATCCTGACTTATAATGGAAACTGCAACCTGCCTTATAACGGAAACTGCAACCTGCCTTATAAAGGAAACTGCAACCTGCCTTTTGTACGAGTTTACGAGACAGTAAAACGTTGCAAAGCTTACCAGCAGAGTCACCTTTTCCAACCATGTATTGTGATTACTCTAGATATTTTATTTGAATTATTAGCAGAATATAACAGTATGTATAAAACGGTAGGAGCGTTGCCTCACAATTTATGTATAGTGTATACCATGCCAATGTCGTGGTAAAAATGCCAGGCTGTTAGACATGGACGAAGGTATAAACAACTCGTCGAACTGGTTACGAGACGTGAAGCTCCTCAACACTCGCATGAAGCCAGAGTTTCTCGTTCATGGAAAGCACATCCAAGCCAGGTCCGAAATTTTGCGGTTTCCTTTTCCACCTTTCATCAGGAATTTCAATTTTCCGCCCTTCAATGTTTGACGTTCTATGCAGAAAAAAACTTGAAGAAAATATTCATATGAGGAGACTTTGAAGTATTTTGGGAATAAATACGGTTATTGTTGCTAAAAGAAGACTTCGAAAGATCTAACTTTTGCAGTACAAAAATCTCCTGATCGCAGGTAACATGCAGGGCAGTAAAAAATGCGTTTTTGAAGGATAAATCATTGCACTGAAATCCTTATTTTGAGTGGTCAGAAATGTTTATTTCCCCGAAAATGTTATAAATCATGATCCGAGATTAATGAGGATTCAGCCACTGTTGATGGAATGCTGTATTAGAATATAATTATTGTGTTTAAATAGGAAGAAATGAAGAGTAGAGTCGTATATGTAATACTGAATAATTCAAATTTTAAAATTATACTTTTATTTAAATTAACATTATTTATTTATACTTCTTTGGCTCTAATGCTTTATTGGAGCTTTCAAAGAGCGTCTTCCAGGTTCCCACGGTAAGCGAGCCTTCACAAAACTAAAGTAATGATCTGTTTTTTATTTTACCTCAGACGGAAGGAAGCCCTTGTATAAAAGTTAAACAGAAATTGTGGCCTCCTGTATTTGATATTAAACGTAATCGACCTGCCGCAGTATTGCACGATCGTCTATCCTAACGACGCTACCTCAACTTACCGACCTTCCCTCACTCCGCGCCCAGCTTTGAGCTCAAACAAGATGCAAAGCGACTCGTCTAAATCCCGGGCTCCTCAAACGTTCCTTAGACATCTCGTTATTTAAATTCAACATCGCTGCTGAAATATAAAACTTAGTTCGGCACGCGTCACTGGTTTGCATGTCGGAATTCTTTCTTGTCGATTGAAATTTTAAATGAAATAGGAATAGGATGTAAAACGATGTCTCAGTCGGCTAGATGGGGTACAATATACACGATTCTGCACTAAAATTGTGAGGAAAATGGACCAGAGTCATGGTACAAAGCAAATTTATTACAACAAAGAGCTCTGAAGAATCCCAGACTCCTTACCAGGCACCTTCCTCTTTAGCGCCACTTTACGTCTGCATATAGAAAATTGACATTGAATGCGATTAATCTAGATATTACAAAGGAAATTATAAATTAGAATTCCATCTGTTTGAATAATGAAATGATCAGACTATGAAGTATTTTATTTACTGGAACGTGCTCAGAAGATCGAAATCAGTTCCATACTGAGTTGAGATCTCACGTTCACAGGCTATCAGTGCGACGATCTTTGGTCTCTAAAAATCACGGCTATCATAAGCCGACCGACAAGAACATTCAAGCAAGCGAAGTCGCGTACTGCTCGTCAGGCTGCACCTCGTCTCCGTAGGCGTACAGTTCGCTCAGAACAAGGGCAGATACATAAGCAAGCGACTAAAGTGCAGTAGGCCCAGGATCAAAACTGCTGTGCTGCGAAAACTAGCTGAAGGCTAAGTGCATGAATCTAGTGGGTGCGTCTGCGTAGTATGGGGTCTGGAGATCTACTGCGCGGCCATGCGACAGAGCCGAATACAACGCGTGTCTACAGGATACAATGAAAAGATGGAGTCACGGTCCGAAAAAGTTGTATTCATATAATTCTGTTACTAAAACTTAAATTTGTTATCCTCAGGAAATGGTGCGGGCAAGCATGTTTGTGAACCCATAAGTAGCGTTTACGATTGAGTGTTATAGACATATGAGCCGTAAATCTTCAGCTTAAACTTTCACCACTTCAAAATTCTAAACCTCCCGTGACCGTATTCTCACACTTACCCCATCTCTCCCCCTATACCTCATTTGACCAAACATTTCAGTAGATGTGGCTGTGGGAAGGTGGAGAGGCGGGGCTAGTGTGGCGGTAAGGCGTAAGGCCGTGATGGTTTTTTTGCATTTGAATTTGGGCATGAAGCGAGTCAGTCAGGTTTGCAGTGATCCTGCGTTGTCTGTGGCTGCTTGGCTATGAGGCTGAATATATCTCGTTTATGCATGTTGCAACTGGACATCCTAAGTTAGAACTCATTCACTTAAACATATCACAATTTGATATTCTAAGCTGGGTACAATTGAGATACATGGATAAGGTTCTTTGAAAAAAAAATGAATTCGGTTCTCTTCATTGGCATACGTCGCTTTTATATTTCTTTAAGGCACTTATATTTCAGCCAACCCTAAAGAGCTGCATTAGTTAGCAATTCAAGGAAGAATTACATTTTTTATTAATATAATGAAACGAATCTGAAATATTCTGGATCAAACGAAGCGTTTTTCGCCCCTGCGAATTTAAAAGCGGATTTCAAACACTTCAAACCTGACGAGAATTTTCCGCCTCGTTGTTCACAAGACTCGTTCCAGTGATCAATTATTCTTCTGAAGAATCAGTGACGTGCACTATCATGTTTTTGTTGCTTCATAAATCACTCAAGCGAATGAAGCTGTCGATGAGAAAAAAATTCGCTTCCTTGCCTGGCGACTTTCTTGAAAAATATAATCTTCAACGCTCTCTCTTAATTGCTTGTCCAAGTGAAAAGAAATTAAACGATAGCCATGGAATTAACATAAAATTAAAGTGGACTCCTAGAAATTATGAAGGAATTCTGGTATCATTATGCGTTATTGGAATAGATTGTATCCTATCAGGAATAGATTGTATCCTATATCAAGTGCATGCGTGTATAACGACTAGGAGTCCTCATTCGTTTCTATTTTCTTCTTCATTTTTAAAATCTCAAAATGTCTTTGCCAAATACTCTCATTAATATTATTATTCAAAACTTTTCCATTAATATTATTCGTACAATACCTTCATTATCCATTTTATTATCTTCTCTTTTGCCCTTGTTTATTTCCAATAATGACTGTAGTTCCTTCAAGACCGAAAAGCTATACCTAACTATATCTAGCACTTTTTTAAGTGGCAAAATTTCTACAAGGCAAACTAACAGTACCGATCGCTTATCTGACACCAACATTTTGAACGGCCAACATTTAAACATGAGGTATGCGTGGCCGACGGGAGTCAAAGCTACTGAGGGCATAAATTAAGGCACTCGGTTCAAGAGGCCGAGGACCGACCGTTATTCTGTGCTTGTCACAGCAAGTGTCCGAAGAGTTTCTAGAGGTCGGGTCCAGTATTGCCAAGTTTTGTGTCGCACTTTCAAGTTGTATAGTTTGCATCAAGTTTACTCCGTTGCTGCTGCTGCGTCAAGTTTTGTAGTTTGTGTAGTTTGTTGCTGCAGCATCAAGTTTCAGCATCACTGCCTCGTTAAGTTTTGTGCCGCTGCTGTTCCGTAAAGTTGCGCCAAGTTTCATGAAACAAAGCTATCTTCTCACAGACGTCTTCTCTATTCTCCATTTCTCGAGCAAAGCGCAAGGATAAAATGCCGAACTTATCCGGACGTTGCTTCAGTGACTTGCAACGTCTTCGCTTATGGAAATTAAAGAGAAAAAAATTAAGGGATCACCTGCGACTAAAATAAAAATAAGTTGTTTTTCTATTTTTATAAGTAAGTGTTTTTAAGTGTTTTTATACAAGTTGTTTTTCGGTCTTTTGGCTCATTTTAGTGATACAGAAAAGGCGCTTAGAACGCAGGAAACCGCATGTACATGTATGTGCGCACTTTAGTTATTGGCTTATGTACTTGCAAATTTTTATAAAATGAACATATTTCAAATCTTTATACAAATATTTAGAAAAGAAAGAACAAGAAAGAAGATTTTAGACGAGAATAAAGTTTTTTAGCGCTTTCAGAAAAACGTTATTTATGGTTTATTATTTGCATTGAACTGGATAACAAGACATTATTTATGGTTTATTATTCGCATTGAACTGGATAACAAGACATTATTTACAGGTTATTATTGGCATTGAACTGGATAACATGGAGTCATGCGCCGCCTGATGGCACCCTCAGTACGAAAAATAATCCATAGGAAAGCAGGGGATACATAAGCAAGCAAATTTGTTAGCCTCTACTTCTCCTTTTAATCTATTTCACTTATTTGACTCTCATGAACAATTTAAATTGCATCATTTAAAGGTCTTTTCCCTTAATTTTCAAGCTACAACATTGAGCGAAATATCATTCGGGAATATCTAGCGATCCAGCGGCTCTATATAGAAGCTTTTTTTCTGATTTATTCATTGTCTGAATTATGTATTAAAGAATAGAGGGTGGGAGGAGGGTCTTGAAATTTGAAAAAGTTAAAAAAATGGAGAAAAGGCGTCTAGATTCGCTAGATATTTGCATCACGAATCGTATGACATGTTTCTCGATATTGTAACACGCAAATTAAAAGAGGAGGAGTTTTGAAAAGTCCCTCTTTTCTTCCGTTTTCTATTCATTTCATGTATTCCTTCATTTTCCCAAAAAGTTTGTACGAACAAAAAGTTCTTGTATTCGCTTGTACACATACTGTCTGTGCGTGAAGTTCCAAAAAGCAGCAAATCTTTCAGTAAATACAAAACTTTTTTTAGACACAGACCACACCGTACAAGAGAAAAGTCTTCGAAGTTTTGAGCAATTATTCACTCGCCTCCAACGACATTTACCGGTTTGGGTTATTATCGATGTGGTCAGTGCAGCCCTAGCATAATTAAACATCAATTCAAATAATCATGCACGGGAAAAAACACTTCGAACATATGTACAGACGAATCTTCTGTTACATATTATTATTTCGTGCAAACATCCATAATATCACGACAATTTGGCTACACACAAAGATATTGGTAAATGGCGATACTTTGAAACTAGCAAATTCGATTCTACTCTTTCATGTTATGCTTTCTTTTTTACAGCAATTCTCCCAAAAAATGCATCTAAATAAAACAATGCAGCCTGCAAGCATTGCAAACACAACTCGCTGAACCAAGGCACGTTATTGCTGCCGCTGCTTTATTTCCTGCGTGAATTATTCAAGCGAGCGCATGTGCAGGATTTCCGGAGACCGCAGCTCTGCGTCCAGAGTCCCGATGTTGCTCTGCTCTTGGCTAATTCTTAATGATGACGCTCCTGTGAATATTTGTGGGGCCAAGCTTTCCTGATCTTGAAGACATGTTTTCCATCTTGTACAATTCATTTTCTGCATACGCATGACACTAATCGAGAGTTTATAAGATCGAGGCATAACTGCCTAAGAGTTTAATCGAGAGAGAGTTAGGTTAGTTATTTTTGAATACGAGTTAATTAGTTCTAAATTTTTGCATACGAGTTAGTTTTTTTGCATACGAGTTAGTTATGCCTAAGAGAGGCATAACTCTCTTAGGCATAACTGCCTAGGAGAGTTTAATCGAGAGAGGCATAACTGCTTAGGAGAGTTTAATCGAGAGAGGCATAACTGCCTAACCTATAGGTTCGGCAGTTATGCTGCAGTTCATCTGTATGCTCTAAAATTACTGTGTTTTCGGCAATTTCAAGCAATTACTCTTCCCATTACTTACTTGTAACGAATATATTTTGTATATTTTGTTGATGGTAACTAATTTGGGTTTGAGAATCACGAACAATCATTTTGCCTTACCATGCGTTATGATGGTTTTTGTAACGCTCGATCCTTTCACTCTACGAGAACCGTTCAACTAGACAAATTCATGTAAGTTTCATTGAATTCTTTTGGTATCAAATGATAAAACTTCTATCCATTCAATAGCAAAGTCTCGTATCGAAATATCGTGCGGAAAGTTCTGTCGTGAATTTCGTTGGGAGGGAAAATGTCGATTTGCAACGCGTTCACCGCGCCAAATTTTTCTGGGTTTCCTGCAGTTGCTATCCGAATAGATTAATTTTTGTTATCTTTCATTGAATTTCTTTATTATATTTTTGTTTGATTCCTTATTGAACGGGACGTTTTTCAGAAATATTTATTCATATCTAAAACAATAGGAGTTTCAGAAAAATTAAAAAATGACGATTCCTTGGAAATATGAGTATAATGACTAAATAATGCGTAACCTAATTCTAAAAAAGACTGGATTGTTGTGAATTATTCGTTATGTACAGCACGGAACTTGCAACCAAATCCTTATGACAAGTTCGTGTCTGAAAGCGCTAGCTTATTGCCGTGACAGCTTGTCAGTGAATGTTGGGAAACTAGCTTTGTTGACGTCACTGCAAAGCCAAACGCTTCGCCAAATTCCACCGTCTGTATATACTCAACGTTACTCTGAATCCTTCACTGTAACGTGTACAGTGAGCGTACAGTGTATATGTGTACTGTAGTGTACGTGTCACTTCAAAGCCTCGGCGGTACGACCAGTTGACAGATGTTAATCCTACGACCGAATGCCATGGAAAGCAAACGCCATGCATCGCTGATGCGTAAACCTACCTCCGTCATAACTTTCTGCTTCGATAAACGCTTATTGAATTGAATTTCAGCTTTGACTTCGAGACGCATGGGCTGAATAATGTCGATGTCTGTTTGATACTCGTGCCATTTAAGCCGCAAAGCATAACCCTGAATCACGATAGGTGATGAAGTTGTGCAAAGGTTATAAGATTAACAACATTTTTGCATTGGAAAATGGAAAATTTAATTACTATCATGCCTTGTTCATTCAACCGAGCTATGGGACACCGAAAAGTATCAAAATTCAATAGATTTCAAAAACTCCCATAAAATTGTTGATATAAATGAATTTTTTTTTCATAAGTTGTACGGTACAGCAGTAGTTTATTTGAACAAATTATTTTAAAATGTGTATTCTGAAATCGGCTAATACTAAACAATTTTCATAATAAAGTATTAATGTCACTTATTTGCTTAAATCGCAAGTTGACTAAAAATTTAAAAGCAAAGAAGATATGAATTTTTGTGGACTATTCTTTGCTTTTAAATTTTTAATTTTCATAATATTTATATTCCGTTTCCACAAGGTATAATCCGTCTAGATTATAATTTCTAATAGAATCGGGTCATAATTATTTGTCTTTATATTTAATTTCTAATAATTTAATAGTTCTGTAAACGTTAATGATGTTCGGAGAGTACATCATCTTTTATGAAGACTTAGTTCCAGCCATAAATGCAGGAGAAAAACAGCTATGCATAAACTCTTCGGATTTCGTAATGCTGTCACACTCCTCAGTTCGTTCGACTAACTTTCTGAGGCAGAATAAAAACTTCTATTCTCTAGACCACAGACGCGGTTGTCGACAACGAAAATAAGACGTCTTTCCGGAAATGTCGCGATCCGGAGATGTCTGTCCGCCGATAGAGAAACCGGAAAGTTGCGGTCCCGTGAGACAAGCATTGTAAAGTTGCAGCGGCGTTGGACGGCTGGCCGAGCAAAAAACTGCCAAGTTTACGCTGTGGCTTTTGTCGATATGGCACGTAATTACAAACTGTCTCTGTTATTTACACGAGTTTTTATGATGTCCGGAGACTGTGCAAAGCGGACACATCATTGGGCCAGCGAAGGCTTGTCACTAACTTTTACCTAATAAAAGTTCAGGGAACGATAGTGAAGTTTTATGGCGTTACTTCAGACATTTCCGGTGACTTTCTTGGTGTTTGGGCGCTGGAATTGTGACTTGGAAAGGCGAGAGATCGTCAAATGAACGCAATTGCAGCCTGCGAACTGGATGACCGCTCTTTAATTAGACCAAGATAAGGAACTTGCGGCATATTAATTTTCGCTTGTAATTTGCACCGGCAAATGTTTTCTATTGGTGCAGATGGCATGCTTCGCTAGAAACGAATGTTGTGACTACAAAATGTTGAGATCTTCGGAACCCTTTCAACGCCTCTGTGATGCAGAAAATAAATTTTGAGAACTAATATCAATTGAAATATTATTAAAACATGAACTAAAAATATCACTATTATCAACTAAGTATTGTTATTACTTTTTTAATCCAAATATTATTCCGTAGAATATTTGAAGCAAAGTAATCGCGTTTTTGGAGAAGGCGTCATTATATCAAGATGCATGCCTCTCCACGTGTAAATTATTGGACTCATTTTTTTTTCACTGAAGAATGTTTATTGATGAAGATGGTTTTATTTCAGTTTTCAACTAAATAAAACCACGTTAACATCATTGGTCAGCTGATAGCAAACAAGTACGTAATTAAGCCTCATGTATACACGTAACCCAACTGGCATCTGACGTTAAAACAACGTTGATTACCCGTCGATTTAAGGATTAAATGTTGATCAACCAAAATTAAACGTAAAGTCAACGTCATAATGTGATAACAATTGAAAGAAACATAAAACAATTTAATTTCAACATTAATTTGAGCAACATCAGTTATTGTACATTGAACTTTCATCTATTGCCAACGCTGAATCAACGATATTACACGTCATTGAGTGAAATATATTAATATATTCACTTAGCGCTCCTTACGTGAAAAGCAAGTGCCAATTTTCTTAGAGTGCTTTATGAGTCAATGGTGTACACAATATTTTCTTACGGCGCACGGGACGTCAGAATTTAATGCACTTTATAATTCAGAAGTAAATGCTATCTTTTCTTACTGCGTTTTATACATTAAATGTAGACGCACTATTATATTGATGTACTTTATAGTTCAAAACTGAATACAATACTTTTTAAAGGGCTCTCTACAACAACAGTATATGCAATATTTTATCAAAGCTCTTTGCCCGTCAAAAGTGTAAAATTTTTTCATACAGTACTCGGCACGTCAAAAGTAGATACAATATTTTATTACAGTGTCTTATACGCCAAAACTAAACACAATATTTTGTTGCATTGCTCAGTACGTCAAAAGTAAATTCGAGATTTACTGACTCAATTACTGGGTGCATCTCAGCGCCGTAACCTCGCACGGATACCTTTAGGCCTGCTGACCACCAAACATTGCACTCAATTTTCACACTTTAATATACATAAATGGATGAGAACTACATGCATAATATTGACAAAACCTTCTGAATATGTGTTTTTTACCTTATATACAACATGAAAACAGCGAACCTTTACTTATATGAGTTATAATAGGTATTTTGATCACAAATTAAAATGCTTTCTCTGCTATCGTATCACCAACAGAATACTGAAGAATCCGGCAGATGAAATTCGTTTGCGCCTATGAATTCAATATCTGTTAATAATTCATTGAAATTTATGTGCAACCAATGCTGAAAATGCGAAAAATGTATCAAAAACATTGATATTCTGGAATACTGCAATCGTGTTACTTCAAAGTGAAATTTTATTATCTTTCACTCATCCCTCCTACGCAGGGTTCACAATGCCGCTACCGGCAGTTTTCGCAACTAAAAGCCTCCGGTATCGCGATCTGAGTATTGGTTTACCGATCGATCTCCCTTGCACTGAATAGAATTATTGCATGGAAGCCTCAAATTCAATTTACTCCTCCGTCGAGCTGTAAAATTCCGCTGAAAATATTTTTTTTTTTATACTTTGACGGTGGGTCAGACCGCTCGATATATGATCCTATAGCACAGAAGGGCTTCGTTTATTGAAAGTATTTGAGTGCATTATTACTAATATTTTCCCATCGAAATTATATAGACGATCTCCAATGCAAAACTATTGTTCAAAATATGCTAATTCACTGGTTTATGTTGTATTAATTGCCTGGCGTTATTGCTATAAAGCATTTGTTTCGACTAAGGACAGAACTCGGCAAATATTTGCATGATTATAGCTGAAACAAATTTAGAATCAACAAAAAAGCCTTCAAACTCTAAGTTGAGCATAATTACCAGAGGTAATTACGGTTTGTAGTTACCCACTAGCTGGTGATCTCGGAGTTACCAGGGTCGATGGTTCTGATTTTTCTATCAAAAGAGAAAAAATTATGATAAAATTATTTTGTCTTCTAAATTACTTTCCTATTATCAATTTTTTATCCAATTTTTTCCTCCAGTATTTAGAAACAAACTTTAACTAAGAAAAACTTTTTGGAACGAAACACAATGAAATGAATGGTGTATATACGCGCTCAATCTTCCTATATTCACGACGCTAGGCATGAAATGCACACACAAACAAACCTGACAAATTTTCACAAGATTATTCGTTTCCAAACCGCACTATACTCGACGCAAACAATGGGATGATAGATACGCGTTCCTCTGTTGCTATCAAATCGCTGGGACCTCCTTAAAGAGACTCCGACACGAGCAGACGTCAACAAATATAAATCGCTGCCATATAAGAGACGCGCACAGAATATTTCATTGCCCACTTGGACGGCGAATCCTTTCCGAGTGATTTTTTACGACCAGAAACACTTGAAATCCGCGTGATATCTTGGCATTCAATTTCCTCGAAATCCCACTGAGCTTTTGTGAAAACAATTTCGAGACGAGAGTTTCCGTTCAGTCATTTAAGTGCAGGGCAATGTCAAAATAGTATTTTGCATGACAATTGTTTGTGATAAACAATTTGGTAAAAGATAATTTTCCCTATGTATTGGCAGGCAGCATGAGTTTAGCTTAAGAGATACATTGATTAACTGTTATTTATTTTGCATTTCGATCTAATCAAAGAATCAAGAGCCAGGAAGATGAATAACGGTACTTAAAAACGCTGTTCACAAGCAACCGCGATCTTCTTCGTGAAAGTATTAATTATTCAAATGATGTAGACCAGGCCAAGCGTAGTTTGTATAGGCTATCTGTACCTTGTTTACTCCAGTCAAAGAGTAGGCATCACCATTTTCTATAGGCTCTACATAAAATTTAATGCAAGTTTGATTCCATTTGCTTTATTAATTTTTTTACATGCCCTTTGCAATTTTAACATGGCTGGTTAACAGGAAATTTTTCTCCGGCAGGTGCATCTCAACAAATCGGTGGCAATCGCCCTCAATTCTACACGTCTGCTTCAGCGAGGCCAGCTATAGATTTCCTCCTGGATTTGAACTTCGCTAAAAAGGCGACAAGTCAGTCCAATATCATTAGCAAGTCATTGCATTCTTCAGACACAATTACCGATACCGATATCGGAGAACAACGATCGTCCTATGCATCCGATTTGGAGAACAATATATTTCCGGACCCACCTAATAAGCATCGACACCCAGGCACGCAAGAGTTCATAGAGGGACGCAAGTTGACACGGTCCACCAGAAAGATGTTACGTCCTAATAAACATAACTACCATACACCTCTTCTCTCAGCAACAGAATACCGAGGAGTGGGGATTAGTGATCACATTACTGCCAATCTGGCTCCGGCTGCCCTTCGGTGCAATAGTTTGTTGCTACAAGACAAGCCAGAATCTATTGAACGAAGCAAGTTCCCCTACAACGTATATTCAAGAAGTCTGAATCTCGGTGATTCTGAGGATGCTCATGTTCCGATAAGTCAGGGACGAAGATATTTCCCAGGAGATGAAAAATTGAGCTCGGACTTACAACATGATGCAAACGACCATGAAGCAGGTTATCGTGAAGCAGGTGATCGTGAAGCAGGTTATCGTGAAGCAGGTGATCATGAAGTAGGTGATCGTAAAGCAGGTGATCGTGAAGAAGGTGATCGTGAAGCATAACTTCAGTTCTCAAGTTTGGACTAGAAACTTCAATCAAGATGCAGTGTGCTTCACGTAATATTCACGTGCGGGCAACTATCGAATAGAGACAAGACAATCATGAGGTTCATTTCAAACAATATTTCTTTTACTATTAGGCAACGTTAATCTCAGATTTCTTTTGTACATTCACGTTTCAATCAATTGAGAGTAGAAATAATAAATTTATTTAGGATAAGCTAAAAACGAGAAAAGTGACTGCATTTCTATCTCGTGGTTGCTCAAGTCAAAAATTAACCAGCAATTTTTGAGAAAAGAGAAATTTTCTAATATTAATGAAATATTCTAATGTTATTAATGAAATAATAACATTCAATTTGCTAAAAAACTTGCGTTTATGAGTAATTTAATATTATTGAAATATTATTATTAATATAAGTAGTTACATAACCGAGCGCATGGCGCCATTTTCCATAAACAGCTTAAATCATAGGTTACCCCAATCTTACCCTCGAATATTACCAACA
>NW_025932576.1:0-116522 GCF_000764305.2 Hyalella azteca
CGTATCGGCTCATGACCGCCCGCTTGGCCTCTCCATAGCTCATCTTTTGTCTCGTTTGTGTTGCAATTATTTCTTCTTCCATCTTGTAGAAATGGCATGTGTTAGAGCTGGCAGGATGTGGTAATTTGCAGTTGGAGCACTTGGCGGGATACGTGCACGGAAGGTCGTGTTGTTCCCGCGCACAGTTGACGCACGTGCTGGTCTGCTGGCGACAGGACGGAGCACCATGTCTAAAAACTTGGCACTTGAAGCGTAACTCAACCGGACGATGCGGCTTACCTGCGCGGACGATGCGGCTTACCTGCGCGGACGATGCGGCTTACTCAACCTGCGCGGCTTAGGTATGTATTGTCGCACTTGGCACCGCGTCCAGCCAACCGCAACGTGCCCCGGGAGGTGACAGCCATCGAAAGTTAGGACATATACTGGGGTAGGTACTAATACTCCATGCTCCCTCTTTTTTGTACGGTACATTGCTTTTACTCCGCATTGGGACAGCTCAGCCAGTAGGTCTTCGTCTGGGTAGTTTGGTCGATTGGGGTACCAGATGGTGCTGCGGCTCTCATTTAGCCTTTTGTGAGCGGCAACAGTCACTGGTACGCCAGCCAGGGACTTTATCGTCGTAATAGTTCTACTCTGTTGGTAGTTAGTAACTGCGACCAGAAGTGTTCCACTTCTGGTTTCGCTGATCTTTGTTGGTTTGCCTTTCAGCGTATTTTCTATTTCTCGGTAAGCTGCTATTACATCTATGCTAGACAGATGGCAGCCGTTGTTAGCAGATATCGTATAGACTTTATTGTACTGTTTTTGGGGAGGTCCAGAGGGTTGGGGTTCATTTGAGTTTTCGTCCGAAAGACTGGGTCTCCAGTGAAGGCGGTTATTCCTTCGTTTGGGTCTTACAGTCTGTCCGTGGTTTCTGTTATATTCTTCCTTTCTGCTTGGTATATATGGTTGCATTGAAAGGTCTTTATATCCGACATCCTGCTCGGTCCTCCGGCTCGTAAGGGTCTATACCCTATCGAAACTTTTATTCCTGTCAGCCGCTGGCACAAGGACGCCCCAAATTCTTGTTACGGTGTAAATTAGAAGCTCTATGTCCGCTTTAGGTTCCGGTTGCCGGAGCAAAATAAGCGCCGAAATGGAATCTTGTGAAATTACCCGTCGAGCTTGGGGCGATCGTGGGGCTGTCTCTTATACACATCTAGATGTGTATAAGAGACAGNGCACTTGAAGCACCTGCGCGGCTTAGGTATGTATTGTCGCACTTGGCACCGCGTCCAGCCGACCGCAACATGCCCCGGGAGGTGACAGCCGTCGAAAGTTAGGACATATACCGGGGTTGGTACTAATACTCCATGCTCCCTCCTTTTTGTACGGTACACTGCTTTTACTCCGTATTGGGACAGCTCAGCCAGTAGGTCTTCGTCTGGGTAGTTTGGTCGATTGGGGTACCAGATGGTGCCGCGGCTCTCATTTAGCCTTTCGTGAGCGGCAACAGTCACTGGTACGCCGGCCAGAGACTTTATCGTCGTAATAGTTCTACTCTGTTGGTAGTTTGTAACTTCGACCAGAAGTGTTCCACTTCTGGTTTCGTTGATCTTCGTTGGTTTGCCTTTCAGCGTATTTTCTATTTCTCGGTTAGCTGCTATTACATCTATGCTAGACAGGTGGCAGCCGTTGTTAGCAGATATCGTATAGAATTTATTGTACTGTTTTTGGGGAGGTCCAGAGGGTTGGGGTTCATTTGGGTTTTCGTCCGAAAGACTGGGTCTCCAGTGAAGGCGGTTATTCCTTCGTTTGGGTCTTACAGTCTGTCCGTGGTTTCTGTTATATTCTTCCTCTCTGCTCGGTATATATGGTTGCATTGTAAGGTCTTTATATCCGACATCCTGCTCGGTCCTCCGGCTCGTAAGGGTCTAGGAGGGCAGCTCTGTCGTTTTGGAGGTAGGAGAAGTCATGGTTGATTCCGTAGTGAGGGTCCGGGTCGTTTCCGTTGTTGTTGGGGTATCGAGTACAGGAGGCGCATTCAAAGAGTTCATTTCCGTTATCAAGATGTTTGCCTTCGTCCGATACGCTGAGCAGGCACCCAATTTAATGGCCTCCAACAAGGATCCCTGCTGTCGGGCACACGCAGTCCCGACGGGACCACTCAAACGCTCGAATATAGCTCCGATTAATATTGTCCCGAGCTCAGCAGGTTGTGCACTTGACTAGTGTTGCAAGACGGGCGCCACTCCATCTGCGCGACGTTTAATTAAACAGCCCCCCGCCTGCCAGGGAGTCCCTCGGCTAACCCTTGCCACACGTGACTATTAAAGCTGGCGGGTCGGGTCTAGGTCCCCGTCATGGTTCGTCAAATCCAGCGAAAGGTCTTTGCGTATCTGAAAGAGAGCCAGGTCGTTACCAGAAGGGCGTTTTGCCATCTCTGTTAGTCTGGACTCTCCTCCCGAGCTGAGACCGCACAGCCTCGGGTCTCATCGGGACACGCAAGCCCCCCCCCCCACGACAAGGGCGAGATGGCACGGGAGGGCCGCCATCACAGTCATCGTCCGGTTGAGTTACGTATCATGACTATTGACTACACGGACGATATAATAGAATTATTCATTGGTACATGACCAACAGATAATTTGTAAAAAATATGAAGCAACTACTCATTCTGTAGTCGTTATAAAAAGGTCAACGAATTTTCAGTTAAAAGCAATCTCCAACACGGAAGGTAATTAAATGTTAATCTCACCGGAGGCAGTGAGATTTGAAAACGGTAATTAAATGTTAGAAAATATCAATTCAATTAAGGAATGGAAAATAATTTTCCTACTTGAACATACATTAAATAACCTACTGAAGCGTACTAATTATATTTTCCCAGCTTTAATAACTTCTTTACATGTTTTAAACCAATAACACTTGCACAAACGCTTGCTGCAGTGAATCCGCTTCTGGATCATTTCCATGAATCGCGGCGCTCATGACTGAATTAGATTCAATGAGGTAATTAATTACTACGTATCCCTCACCAGTAAACTTTTGGGACCAGAGGATAGAGTTAGGATTGTTATTGAAATCATTCTCCAATTGTTTCCTAATAATGTAAGAAATAATGTTGACTCACGTGAAAAGACAGCATGGAAAACTCATTAGAGGGCAGCGGGTTTTCCAACCGATGGCGCTGAGGGTTGAAAACCCCGATTCCAACCGATGAGGGTACTATCCAGTCTTCTATACAAATTTTTTTCAAATACAGTGCCCAGTAGCTCCACTTTCAATACTATTCAATCATCTTTAGATTATTCTTCTCATAACGTTACTTTTAACTATCATAATTCATTGACCTGTAAATTATCTTATTCCGTACTGCGCTCATGGCCGTCTACGCTACACATTTTCCTGGTATGGCATTTTGTGAAAAAAATGTATTGATAATATCTGTGAAATTAATAATTTTCTTATGCTCAAGCAACAACGTTTTCTTAATATTATTCGTCAAATAATTACTGAGCTTATTTCTCACGATATTCAACTGTGTTGTAATTTCGTGACTGCGAATGGTAGGAATAGTTTTGTTTGATATACAATTATTCATGATGCTCAGTAGGCGAACGGAGTCTTCAGTAGTTAAGGAAAATAAAATTTTTGTTCATATATTCAGTCGTCTTGCAATAATGTGTGTACGTATTCATTTGCGCATATGGTGCTAAAGCTATAATTCGAGAACTGATCTGCCGGTGTCCAGCATAGCAACGCGTAACAAGTCTATTCGTAGGACAACATAGACCTGATGAAAACATTGCTATGGAATATTTTTTCTCAATTTCTTTGAGTGTATCGTTCAATGAATTTAGAAGACGAAGGCGGGTACGCAACCTCGACTTTCGTGTACGTAACCTTTCTTTTGCAGGATTAGGTAAACATAATTTAATTCTGCGTTGTCAGCTTTTATTAGACCATATTGACTTTTGTACGATTCTTAACAACCTGGCCACCTTATCGATTTCGCCCTAAACTTTCACGAGCACATGCCAGTTTCGAACCTTCCAACTCGTTGCTCCAATCTTCATCACCATAAGCTACTCGGCAAAAACGAGCTATTATTGGCCTGAACATACAAAAAAACTCCCTATTCTTTTATACGCTATTGACCGCTTTGCTTGCAATATTCCAGTAATGGTTTTCGTAGCCCCAGAAACAAATATGGTGTGCGAAATATGTTACTAAATCACTCGTTGGCATCCCCGAGGCTCCTTGCCACGTATACGACGATGCGTTTTTAAGATCGAGTCTATAGGGAAACGCGAGAAAAATGTATGAGTCCACCAAAAAGTTTAATTTTTTGTGTAGAAAAGTTTCTTTCCAAAAATTGAATGCCAATAGTAATACTGAGATATATGCAAGAGAAACTAACTTCACTCATGAGACGCATCTGCTATGTTATATAATATATTTTTTTTACGATAATATTACATATAAATACACTAAGCCTATCTCTGTTCAATAACGACTGTTGAATGTGGTTCAAAAATTATTTATGCCCGATTTGTTTGTAGAAGGAAAAATTTAAAGAATTTAGTAGCACTGAGATGCATTGCCATAAGGCAGTGGTTCCCAAACTTTTTCAGGCTGGCGCCCCCTTTGGCTCCCTAGTGAATTTCTAGCGCCCCCCACGGACACATAAAAAACATACGCCTCTCTCTTGAAATTTAATATGCTGAAATTTTACAAAATGAAGGTTAAACACAAATGTGTATTTCACAAATAGAACCCCATTTAGTGAACCAATATGTTTTTCAGCTGTTTTAACTGTTTCAGCACTAGAAACCTAGGACGTCTTGTGCGCGAATTTATGGCCGGACTCGTGACCGGTCTCAGGACCAATCTCCAAATTCAATAATCAAGTAATATCTCTCTAACTAATGAACGCAGCTCAATCAAACTTGCAACATGTACTCATCAGAACCTAACGATGATGTAGCATTGTTTTGAAGAATTATATATGGGGCTCAGTAAGTTCAGCTGTTTGCGCAGTACCAGCTAGATAAAAAGTCAGTGAGGTATAAACTTTCACCAAAAGTTAAGAATAGCCACTTGAACCGATCGGTATTGTGAACAGATCTCCAAATAGTGGTTCTGATTGAGATGAAATACTCAATTGACTTTTGCCGAACGTGACCTGCAGTACCTATCATGGGTTGGTCGTTGGTAACTTTAATCAGGATTTTTTGTGCATATAGTTCATCCACGTAGCAACCGTTTCCCAAGTTTAAATAAAAATCACCTATGAGGTTTCAAGACAACGTACCCTGCCAATTCCGGTAGTTAATCACCGTCCGCCATGTGGGAAACAGGCAACGAGTCAGACTTTGCCTTCGACGAATATTGACCACCCTCAACCACGTTTTCTATCCACTCTTTGAAAGGATGGACAGCGGTATAAATGGTCACCGGCTGATCACAGCCCGCTCTGTCCACGGAGGCGGACTCCACGCCAGACACAGCCCAGCTCTCTTCAGCGTTCGGACCAAGGTTCTGCATGTACGGCCCTCCTGACGAACCTTCAACCAGCTTCTTGTTTTCTTCTGATTGGATATCGTTAACGAACAATAGTAATTAGTCAAATAACGCATATTAAAATGTAATGAACAATTCCAATATGGAAGAGTCGGAAGTAACTCTCATAGTTATTTGATTGCGCGGTTTATGGTGTATGACTAAGTAAAACCAACAAAGGGTAAAGAGAGAGGCATACGGGATGAATATAGCTATTCCAGTACAATTATTGCGGAGCGCAGCCGTGTACCACCAATTTTGTGCACCAACCCAAATAAAAATTAAAGGTGGCGCATCGATGATTATAGATGGCGATGGTAGATTATAGGTGGCGTAACGGTGGGTGGCCACGCCAGCCAAAAATCACCATTGAAACGCTGATAAATCGAGAGGATGCGCCAGCATAGGTGGCACTCATCGATGAATCATCGATGATTTATTGGGTGCTATTCATCGATGGCTTAGTGCTGTTTCACCACGCGTGGCCATCTATTAATAATTGATCAATAACCACCAATGAAATAGCGTTCGAAGTTTGAATTATTAAATATTTTAAGCTCCAGGCAGTAAAATAATTATTCCAAACGCTTCCGTCGTGCATTTTGTTTCAATTTGTTTATCTCGAAATTTGATCCCCAATTTCAATTTCGGCTCAAAATATGGAGGTCGGAGACGTCATACCACGTGACATTTGGGATTCTGAAATAGTTCCGTGAAGAGGCAGGGTGGATAGGGTTGCCTAGTGATTACAACTAGGATTGTGAAGAGAGGCAGTTGAACACTGCAAAATTGGAGCAGCGAGTTACGTGTTCGAGATCATAGAAAGCTGTCAAAATTTTGCGATGTTAAGAAACGGTGGCAGGCCTACGGCCCAATGTACGCTGATATCGCTATTACTCTCTTAAAACGCATGAACTTTCTTCTTCAAATCAATACGAAATCGAACTTACTGTGCACAGACCGCATTAAATGCAAGAAAATTGTTGCCGATGACATTCCTCATCGTCAAAGACTCGACCAAACTGACCTCGTGAGGTCGAATGTTTGTGCCGGCGGTTGTGCTGCAGGGGCGACTCACTTAATTATTAAACATCGGTAAAATTGTTGAATAAATACTTGAATTTTATGTCCTTGTGGCCCACATCATTGATAACTAATATCGTTTTGGCTTAAAAAGTTTAATTTGTAATCAAACTGCCCATTGTCACATCGAATCTGTCAGTTGAGTGCAGTCAATGTGGATGATAACATGAAGTCAAATGTCAAAGCGGTTCACTGACACTAACTTCTAATATAGCAATCGTAGCAATTCAGTTACATTTACTCGATCTTTGTGCACACGGTGGTGGGTGTTGGATCATCAGCATTGAACTGCCTGTCGCCAATCCCTGTACTTTATTTGAGGAGGAAAAAAGCTGCAGTAACAATAATGATGATATTGTTGATGCATGCATCAAGAAAGCTTAACTTATACTGCACGTCCAGCAACATTTTAACCTGCATATTTTATTGTCACCAACAACAGAGCGAATAAGACGTTCAGGGCATGATAACAAATTTCAAAGTTCTGTTAATAAGTTTTAATTAAATTAAATTGTCATCTATGAAAAAAAAGTGCTGGGTTTCCAGCATTGTTCCAGGGTCATTTTTTGTAACGAAATGTTGACATTCTTTCAGATTGAATTTTTCTCAACTGAATTGATTGAAAATTTGATGCCTTTTCATGGCCAAACGATTAATGGAAGGCACCAGTGCGACACTAGTGCCTCACGAGGCGGCGATTGTCTAATAAATCTAATGGAGGCGTGAAACCCTTGGTCAGAATTGCACACAGCGGATCCACTCGTTATAGAACTAAACATAGTTCTTCTTAAAACATTTTTTTACCCACTTCGCTAAGGCGAACTGCCTTTCAAATTACTATTACTAACAATCTATTTCCTAATTTCAGACAGAATATTGGAAAATTTATATTTCCTAATTTCATACAGAATTTCTGAAAATGTGCCACCTCTTCGCAACTACTGAATACTACGGTCAGATGAAGTATCTTCGAAGGCAGTTTTATCCCAGACTGAACTATTCTTACCACCGCCATCACAGTAGTAGTAGTAGTAGGGGAGGTTTCTAGCGCTTCAGATCAGTGTAGTCTATTTCGCGCCGAAGGTCCGATATTCGTTTTGCAGGGTCAGGCTTCTTCGTTGGTTTCAGGCTCGTGGCCTGATCCATCTGGTCTAGGGTGTATGCTTTTCTATTTCCATGGCGCAGGTTCTATGCGTCTTCTGCTATTTCATCTCAACCAGTAACATGATGACACGAGTATGGTGCTTAGTCAGGGGTGTGGCTCTCTTCAGACCTATGTCATGGTACCGTGCCAGATATCCGGCAGCAGGTTACACTCGATTATATATCGTCTGAGATTGTCAGTCTCAAAGATGCTTCGGGGAACTTCTCTTAGCATCCTGGACAGCATTTCATTTGGGCTGAGAGCAGTGGTGTTGGGGTAGTAGTTTTGCCGAGTATCACTGTGGCTCAATGGATACTGATGACGTACAAAAATCCGATGGCCAACAAACGAAGTGTTTCGATGATACGACATTCGAAATTGTCTTGCTCTAAAATTTCAACACATTTCATCTTCAACATAAAAAATTTGACCGTGTTATTTCATTGTAACTTCTTATTTTTAATTATTGAAGTAAAATATTATGTTGGCTTCCTTTACTTGGCATATTATAATTTTCAGTACACAACTATACCAATATAACTGAAACTATAATAACAAAGTTCATAGTTCAGGTCGACGGTCGGCCCTGCCTCTGCCATCCTCTTGGACGAATAAATCGTTTTGGCATCGTTTGCGCGACCGATAATATCGGATGATGGCGGGCATGTAGCTTCCTAATCTAGCAATGACGTTAAACAACGTTGAATTGCCGTTGATTCTGCCAAACAACGTTGAATTGCCGTCGATAATATCGGATGATGGCGGGCATTGTCAAGGAATGAGTCTCAATGAAAACGTGACGTCATTTGATGAATTAACTCTCGTGCAGTCGGTCAAAAAACGGGGTAGGGATAGGCAAATTACATTTATTATATTTAAGATGGAAAAATATCAGGCTGCTACGATAACAATGTTCATAACATGTAGAATATATGCCAATTTTCATGATAACTCAGTCAGTTACAGCAGTTAGCGATTCCCGTACAATATTTACTATTAACGAAGTCATCGATAGAAACGTTTCACATGCTCAGTAATTCTTTATGGACTACGGAACAAATCCTCCTGAAATTAATGAATTTTTATTTTAAAAATAGGTGAAGCTAAAAACTTAAGGAGGTGGAGAAAACGAAGGAGTTGGTGAGAAAAAGAATTTTTTGAATTCTTATTATTACAGGTGATTTAGATGGAGATTTAATAGTCTCCCCTAACCAAACGAAGTAGGGTACACTGCCCCCCGTTACCTGGGGGGGACCGATTATTTAATCGCTTAATATTTGCCAGACAATTTCTGTCTTCTCGCGTACCTACACATCATGAACGCAAGGTAATCTAGTCCCGCGTTGACTCTCATCCATGGATACTGCTGACGTAGAAAAATTTGATGGCTAACTAATTAAGTTTATGCTAATGTTACATCTGGAATTGTCTTGCTCCGAATTTCAACACATTTCAGTATCAGCTTAAAAACATTTGACCTTGATCTTTCATCGTAACTTCTCATGTTTAATTCATGAATTTAAATCTAATGTTGGCTTCCTTCACTTCGAGTATTTTAATTTTCAGAACATAATTAGAACTTCGATCGTTCTCATACATCAAGCCACTTGTGCACTCGTATGCCAGCATCGCTTACATTCCCAGTTTTTAATTGAAATTCTACCGCAATCAACACAAGTGATCCTTAAAGCTATTAGGTTCCTTTAAAACCTACCTACTTTCTTCAAATTCTATGTGGCAAGAGTTGATGCATTGCAGCGTAGGCCGACTAACTATTACACGTAACGACCGATTGGGAATCTGTCTCTTATACACATCTAGATGTGTATAAGAGACAGGTTTTGGCATCGTTTGCGCGACCGATAATATCGGATGATGGCGGGTATGTAGCTTCCTAATCTAGCAATGACGTTAAACAACGTTGAATTACCGTTGATTCAGCCAAACAACGTTGAATTACCGTCGATAATATCGGATGATGGCGGGCAATGTCGAAGAATGAGCCTCAGTGAAAACGCGACGTTATTTGATGAATTAACACCTGTCTCTTATACACATCTAGATGTGTATAAGAGACAGCTCAGACACAGCGGAGTAATAATACATTTTGATTTGATCCTGAACTTAAGTTTGAAAATATGATCAGATTATGCCAGTCTTTGTATGGTCAGATGTTAATGAATTATACCGGCAATACATGATTCATCTCGGTATCAAGTGTTGGAGATGCATACAATAATGAAGTTACTTGAGCGAGAAAAGTTTTAGAACAAGAGCCAGAAAATCAATTTAAAGATGACATCCCAGACGACTCCTGAAATGAATGAATGAAGACTCCAAGTAATCGGATAAAAAACACGGGGAAATAACGGAAATTATATGGGGTTCATTTTAAATATATTCAATTGATCGATTGATCACAAATTGCTTAAAGGCGCACTCAACAATTTCTTTAGGGTATATATATTTTACCCAAACATATATGTCAGCGATACAAAATCCGTTCCCCTTTTGGGCAATAGATTCATATTATTATAATACGAAATGTTCCAGTGCGTTTTTCGCATTCGATGTTTGCGTTTTCATTTTGCGTGTTCGAAACAAGCAACTCACTGTTCCAATTTTGCTGTGCGTAACGGCCCGGCCTCCTCGCGGATTCTGGCCAGAAACTGTCGCACTGCATGAGCTGGGATCAAACCCGCAACTCACTGCCCAATCCTGGTACTGTGAACTGTAACAACTGGACCACCCTGCCTAAATTGGACCTGTAGTTCATCATATGGGAAGCTCGGCTGTATACATTAAATATTATTATGTGTGCTCGTGTTTGAATGTTGCCCTTCTATTATAATAAGCATTTCTCATCAGCGTTTGGTTTGTTGGCAAATAAACAGGATTATGTAGATCAATAATTTATTAATAAAAATACTGATAAAGTTGCAGTCTCATTAATTGCTAGGAAGGCAAGCACAGGTCACGCATAAATTTGAATTGTTAACTGCATTTAAGATTCCTCAACGATTTTTAGTTTAAAAATATTCTCTATTGTTTCAATTAGAGTTACTGAGCTATGATACGTGAACATGAAAAGGCAATCATCTACACCAGAAATTTTCTATACATAATAAATATTGTACTCAGATGAACTAATTCAAATGTTAATAAATGTTACACAATTACTCAGAAACTAAACATCGGAGCTCATATAATGCGCAAGGAATAGAATGGTTGGAGGGCTATTCTTTAACACTGTCTAAATCCTTAAATATCAATCGAATTCGTAAACAATTTATTTCATTATCATCAAATTATAATTAACAACTTGTGCACATAGTGAACACACTTTGTGCTCGTAGCACTGATACGCCCTAATTAGGGCAAAACTTGGGCAGGATGGTTTCAGTCACTCAACTGGGCATCAGGGAATCAGTGAGAGTAGCTAACAAACTTTACAAAACCTTGTTTTTTATAGGTAGAAAAGCAATTATTTTATTTATCACTTAATATTTAAGAAATCGCAAAATTGCAGCGTATAATTTAATTTGAAATTGCATGAATGTCATTGATTTTTGTAGAAAAAAAATTAAATTGACGTGTGTTAATTATTTGGCTGGTTGATTGCCACAATCAAAACCTCGTATTTAAAATTTCCAAAAACGTGCTCTCTATTTTATAAAATATTATAGGCGAAAGAAATGTATCATAAAAATTTACTTGCTTTAGTAAAGTACAGAATCTATGGTATTGTAGAATATCTTCACAAAAACTATAGAAACTATAAACAGGCATTCTCAGCTCAAAATATTTCATTACAAGGTTCCCGGTTCAGATCTTCAAGCTCATTGTTCCAAGAAAATGCTTCTAAGCTCATGGTTATTAAGTCATGGCTATAATCTCCTGGTCAACCGTCTGGTCTAAGCTCATGGTTATTAAGTCATGGTTATAATCTCCTGGTCAACCGCCTGGTCTAAGCTCATGGTTATTAAGTCATGGTTATAATCTCCTGGTCAACCGCCTGGTCTAAGCTCATGGTATCTCCTGGTCAACCGCCTGGTCTAAGCTCATGGTTATTAAGTCAAGGTTATAATCTCTTGGTCAACCGTCTGGTCTAAGCTCATGGTTATTAAGACATGGTTATAATCTCCTGGTCAACCGTCTGGTCTAAGCTTAAGGTTCTAACTCATAGTACCTAGTACCCTTGACCCTACGATGATGCACATAGTACTCAGCTGAGGGTTCTCAATTCATGGTTCTTAGTTTAAAGTTCTTAATTTTTAAGTACCGCACTCTATTTCCTTGTACAGCAACTGTCATTTATGCCAACCGCTTGAATTTTACAATGAAAAATAATTAGCAATATATTATATATTTGGAACACGGTGGTAATCAAGGTATTCCCGATAATCATAGAATATTTTGTTATTTTTATTTCCCACAACGAATAATAGTCAATTATTTTCAAATAATAGTCAATTAATAGTCGACGAAGTCAATTATTTTCCATCGGCCAATTAACGATTGATATCCCGTAGTCAATTATCTGCCACTGGCCAATCAGTTGCCCTCTAGCAATTAACATACCCTCTTCGGCATGATAATGTTCTTGCTCACATGTGCTGCAAAATAGAAAAATAAAGATTATTCAACAAAATATGTGACGTCGGTAAATATATATGCAGCCTATTGGAAAGAATAGACATTGAAAATATTTAGTAAGACCCAATCGCAGTCTTCCATAAATTCATATTTATTCAATAAATTTCATAAGAAATGAAAAATTAAAAAGAAAATTCTATGGAGTCTAAAAGATCAATTTCAATATCACGACAGACTTTTGCCCCTTCGGACCGAAATATTCAAAATGACGATTTGTGTGCCGAAAACCATTGACTCGGCGGATTAGCATCGTCTAGGCCTATAGCATTTTAAGAATTCATTCACCTTGCAGCCGCCTTACACAGATGAACTATCATCGTGTCAGTAGTCTCGCAATTTTGTCCGTTAAACAGCCCCTGAAAACCAACGTAAGTTAAGTTTAGTTGCTAAACCTTGTGGGAAAATTTTCCCACCATTGATCATTTTTTTGTCTGTTGTTAATTTGTTCTGGTTCGCTGTTGTTGTTTCACTTGTTGGGTCCCATTTAGGGTCATTTTTATTCGTTAAGTAATAGAGGTAAAGTTTGTAGGTAGAGCCAGAGCCAGTACGTTGATTACCATACTAGCTATCAGACTAACTATATACTATATTCGCTCCGGGTTGCATTGTCTTGCGACTAGTACCACGTCAACCTCAGCATCAGTGCAGCTTCAGCCAATCAATCCACAATAAGTTCTTAATTTCTTCCTGTGCTCTATTTATCTATCTTTTCGTTTGTATTAATGTTGCTGTTTATTCTTTATTTTTATTTAAGTTCTGTTATTAAGCTTATTTACTACGGTACTCTAGACAATCAAATTAATTCGATCCTGCCAACTTATCGATCAAAATTATTATCTTATCAACTTTACAATTTAAATTATCAATCAACTTTATCAACTATTGAATTTATCAATTAAATTATATAGCGAGGCTTCTAAAGTTCATGCTGAGCTGGCATCCGCATGTGTAGTCCACTGCTATATAAGATTTTTCTTCCTTTCAAAAGTCAAATCTCCTACTGTACTTACTATATTTCTCGTCTAGAGTACCTACCTTCCACTGATTTCTCTAAGCTCAAATTTGCCACCTTCCTAAAAGCTAGTAATTATCACTGAGACGCATCTAAATCCTAGGTTTGTGAACTGTAGACTTGTCCATTCATAAATTTATATAGTTGTCACTTATTCTTAATTTGATTTTGCGATAGCGAGGTTGAAGGAACAATTGCTTTAAATATTCAATTATATCTTGCAGTATTCTGTGCTGGATCCTTCTGAAGCAAAGCCGAGGAGGATATAACTATTCTGATGCTCGAATCAATCATTAAGAAATCAACGTACGTCATCATTTACTTTAATAATTGCCACCTTCATCTTCATCACATCGGGATGTGGAAAAGTTACTTCGTCCATCTAGAGAAATCTTTGGATTGAATATTAAATTCCAATTGAACTATTTCTGTTTTATTTGATCCGATTGTGTAAGCCAAATTTCTCACAACCTTTTGAATAATGTACCTACTGTTCAGTATATTCATGCACGTTTCGATTTGCTTCATGTTCTTGATTAGTCATTTGTCAAAATTATCATTGAGCCAGTCTATTGTTTTCGTCATTGTATTTTGTTCTCCTGCCCTCAGGGCAGGTCCACGGATTTAAGTAAATTCCAGCAGCTACAAAACGCTGCGCGTTTTTTACCCCAAGCCAAAATGGCGTTTACAATGCCTCGGCATTGACAATTTGTTTTCAAATGAATAAATTATTCAAATGAGAATTGCGTACCATGCACATTGCCCCGGCAAATTATTATTAATATCTATCTATTTATAGTATCTATAAATACTTTTAAGTTGTATCATTTATGCTATTTACTATGGCGCCTAACACATATTAATATACGCATAACATATTCACACTAAAACTTTTTCTTTCTTCGTAAGTTAACAGTTAACTTTTCTTTCTTTAACTGTAAAACTTTTTCTTTATACAGTTAACTTCGTCAAGTTAACTGTAACCTCACTACAGCCTTGTCCTCCAAAGTTTGGGGTAAGCCCTTAAATGGCTCCTAAATTGTTCCTCAAACTTGAAATATTCCCTTGTATATTTATTGTACCTAATATCGACTTTATCTTAATATATATTGTATTCCATTAATTCTACAGGTGCAACTTACGGATACATACACTTAAATGTACTTTCCTAACACTCGTCTCTCTCGATTAATTTTCGTCTAAATCCTTCATCGCGTTTAACTTAGCTTATAGCGGTGCTGAACCAACTTACCGCTATAAATTAGCATATTACTATTAAATATATTATTAATATTAAATATATTATTACAATCATAATAATGCAATATACTTATAATAATAATATATAATTTATCATAAGCTAATACTAGCCGAGATGCCTTGCCGTACAATGTACAAGGCAAAATGTACATACCTGGGCAGACACGTACATTTTAGCCCCCGCGATAGGACCGTACGGAGTACACTGAGAGAAATGGGCTGGTCTGGATGACCCACTTTGATGAGTCAACCGCGTCCGAAAATCGATGCACTTTTTTGACTCACTTGCCCCATTTGTGGGTCATACTGACCCATTAAATTTCAAGCATGACTCACTTGTGGCGTTAAATCNTTCTACATAAATGGCGTCTCTTGACGAGCAATGTCACATTTTTTACCTCCTTAGGTTATTCGCACCTTACGTTACTTGCTGCTCAAATGTTCCTAACTCTCCTGCCGGATACTGTAGAAAGTATCCCGTGAGATAGGGCAGGCAGAGCAGTGATTAATGGTGACTTCATGGTAGTGATGAAATTAGTTATGATGAAATATTGACAATATCAAGCTTCATCACTCTCATCACTCACAACAGTCATCTTGACACGCCGTGGTTCCTGCCTGTAAAGCGGACGCCGTTTTTCGTTGGTGATTAATGGCAATTTATACAAGGTCAGTAAACCTGTTTTCTGTCGAGTTTCTGTTAAAGTGGCTTCAACGCTTCAAGATATAAAGCTGCTGCAATAATAATGTCATCGGTGATGCATGCACAGAAGAAAATAAATTTGTGCTGCTCTTATTATTATTATATCACTCGCGAGTGTTATTATTACTGCATACAGAAATATTGCGATATGTGAGTGATGCCTTACATTGCTTTTTAGCTTGAAGCTATAGATGTTTGGGTACTAATACAGTGTGTATAAGAGACAGGAGTAGAGATGCTACAATGTGGTACAAAGTTTCCTATGGGACAAGGCAGGTAGAGTAGAGATGCTACAATGTGGTACCAAGTTTCCTGTGGAACAAGGCAGGTAGAGTAGAGATGCTACAATGTGGTACCAAGTTTCCTGTGGGATAAGGCAGGTAGAGTAGAGATGCTACAATGTGGTACCAAGTTTCTTGTGGGACAAGGCAGGTAGAGTAGAGATGCTACAAGTACAAAGTTTTCTGTGGGACAAGGCAGGTAGAGCAGAGATGCTACAATATTGTACAAAGTTTTCTGTGGGACAAGGCAGGTTGAGTATACTCAGAGGTAAATTAGCGCTGCTACGCGGCTGGCGATATCGTCTCTAATGCGGACATTTCTGCTCTATCGCGGCTCTGTCGCGTCCCTACGTCGGCTCTGCTGCCGGCGACGGCCTGCTCTTTTCCCTGCCCTAAATTTTAACTGGGATATGACATTAGAATAGCTTAGTTTTTAATGCAATTGCTAGCGATTTTCTGAGTAAATCATGGTACTCAGTAAACATGTATATATGGCGGTAGTTTAGTCATTTAAATATTCAATTAAAATTAGGTAATTAAAAATTTCAGAATTGGGTAGGATGGGATAAATCTAATGCACATTCTCTCGTGTTACGGATTCTGAATGGTAAAATCGGGTGTCGCATCTGTAGCCTTGATCAATAAGATCTTGGTGTAACAACAAGGGTTCATTGACAGACTTAAAAAATATCTTTAAGTATCAGCTTAATTTGACATCGGCCACCACAAAACGGTCGCGAGGCGCCTCTACTCGAATGCCGCAGAAAATTTAATGTTTATCACATTCTCTATGACTTACAAAGAACGATGAGCAATCCTTTTAAGCGAATAAATTCCTTCGCTAATAATGACTGTTTCACAACATGAATTCAGTGAGTTACAACATTACTTTCAGAGTTCCGATCAAATCATTGCTGGCAGCAGCACATAGCTTTAATTACAAAATAATATGATTCAGAAAATGAAGGACGAGGTCATCATTACTGTACACGAACATAAAAAATCTTGTGTTATTAATAGGCTAATAGATAATTAATTTACGACTATCCTACGCTCCGGCTAAAATTATAGGAATGAAAAATTAAAAATTATAATCATTTTAATCATGTCATTTGTTGGCATTTAAACATTCGCTGGCATGAAATCTTGGCATTTAAACATTCTTTTGTACTCCTCATCATCACCGACACCGGGTCCACAAAAAAGTTTAATTTACTTTGTGTAGAAAAGTTTATTTCCAGAAATTGAATGCCAATAGAAATACTCAAATATATGAATCGAAAACTTACTTCCCTCATGAGAGGCATTTGTCGTCTGCGATAATATAACATAAAATACACCAAAGCTATCTCCGTTCAATAACAACTGTTGAATGTGGTTCAAGAATTATTTATAGTTTGTATAAGAAAAAAAAATCAAAGAATATCGAAGCACTGAGATGCATTCCCACGAGAAGTATCATTCACCAAGTTATCGCTATGATATAATTGGCTGAGTTGCCAGTGGAGCACAATCGCCGGCATAAACATTCGACCTCACGAGGTTAGTTTGGCCGAGTTATTCAATGATTTTAGCAAAGGGAAATATGCTTTGTTTTAACAAATATTTGAACATAGAATGCTTCTTCATGACCGAACGATTGAAATGTCCGCGGCTGTCGGACAAAGGCGCCTCTTCAAGTCGCTGTTGCTGATATAGGGCGGCAGCGATGCCTAAGCTCTGCCTTGAAAATCAATTCGAATTTCATCGCCAAATATTGTGAAATTCCGAAAGACGAAGGCAATTGATCTACCTTGTACGGCTTATTTGAAGCTTATTGGTAACCCTAGACGCTTCACAGCGAAGGGGCTCATAAATTTGAAATTTTCTCTAGCCATTTCATTATAAGTACTCGTTGCTAATAGATATTGTTTCATATGCATGACTACTGAAACTTTCAGATTAGGAAGATCCTTCACGGGCAATTGTAACCCATACTGAACTATTCTCCCCTTCTGCCCCCGCTATCAAAAACATTATTCCGCATCTCAGTTCAGTATCATGACTACGAGCAAATAATAAAAGGTTTAGAGTTTGTCGATGTTTTAACGCCATCTCACCATTTAATTAAAAATAAATCTAGTTTATTATTAAACAGGTATCGCCTACTTGATATCTCTTCATAGCCCACCAGTCTTCATGGTAAAATTGTTACTGCGATAGGATTTTAGGATTTACAAAATTTTTCGATTCCCTTGGATTTTTTATCGAAATATAAATTTTATGACACCCACTCCCTCGCCCTATCTCGTGTTGCTGTATTATTAGAGTCGATATCCCCCTTCAACCTTATTAACGAACAGGAACTAATGATTAGCCCGAGTTAAACTACTGCCCTTGTATATTGGATTTGAAGCATATGAATATGTTATGACGTATATCATACAGGGTGATCATCAGATAAATTAATAAAATAATCTGCTTGTACGAGCGTAGCTTAGACTTTTATGATATTATCAATATTTAATCTAATAGATTTTTTTTTCTTTTTTTATAAAGTCCTCCCACACTCACCATTCCAACAAAAAAAAAGGAATTGATTTTATTAATTAAAAACAGGGAATGGTTTCATGTCAATGATCAGGGCCCCGACCTCAACGCCTCTGATGGTGGCCTACACCGACTCCGAGGGTCACTGAGCTGTGACGCGAGCGAGGAGCGGGCCCACGTCGAACTTTTCTCTGACTGCTGTTAGGATGCTAGCTGCATTGCCTCTCTGCACGGCCAAACCCAACCTTTACTCCAACCATAGAGTCTCTCTACGTTCGCCGGACAATTCCGTAATGCGACGGCAAATCTGTGATATTAAAGGACCAGTCGTTTCACCAAATGTGCCCGTCGTTTCTAATGCGACTGGCTCGAAACGATACCGAGCTGCCAACGCCGCGTATTTACGTCTCTTGCTATCCTCCGCCGCCCAAGCCGCGAACCCAGCAGAAATAGCCGAATTATTGACATGCGACTCAGCAAAAGTGTCGACGCAGGTTGCATCCCAGCACAAACACCTCCCATTAGAAAACGGGAAAACCGTTAAGCCATCTGGTCTCTTACCATCCCCTCTGACCACTCCAACGGGTTCAAGGCATGAAGGAACGCCAGGGCTCTGAAGAGCCCTCCTGATCACATCGTTCAGAGCCGAGTGTCTTGGATGTCGCCCAGCGCTTTACTTACAAGAAAGGCCATGCAGCTCTCGTGCATCCATCCGCTTTCCGCACCGACAAGTGTGGGGTTCGCATACATTTGCGCCACCTCGAAGAGCAATTGAGACGCGGAAGGAGCCGGGATCTAGAAGTGTTCCAAGAGCATCCGAAGGAAAAGCGTGAAGCCACAAGCCACTCTCTCTCTTCGCCGCCGCAAGTAGACGAGTCCTGGATATTTGGTCCGCCGCTTCCAAAAGCCGCGCCGCGGAGCCCGCGGCCACAGGCCCATCCCAAGTCCTCTGCCGGCCCAAACTCGCGTCCCCGGGCAAAGCAATACCTGCGTTCCCATTGTGCCACTCATCCACCGCCATCCGCAACTGTCGTCCTCGGCCAGTCGTACATTATGTCATCTAATAGATTATTGTCTAACTGCAATGAGAAAGATCCTGGCTCACATCTTTATCTGAATTGCAGATTGAGTTGCCGCTAAATAAATAGACAACTCACAGCCTTTTGTTTCGTCCGCGTTGTCTTGATGCTGAACTGAGATGCACAATAATGTTTGTGACAGCGAGGTAAGAATAGTTTAGTCTAGGATACAATTAATTGCCTGCCGAGGTTCTACTCGTGACCGTAGTATTCAGTAGCTATGGGTCGGATGCAACGTTTGTCCTGTCAATCATGGATGAAAGTCTCTAATTGCTGGAATTTGTACTGAATCCTGCGCGCACAGAAGCTCGTAGGCCTCACGGAAAGGTGTGAGATTGCATCAGCCATTAGAAAGTTGGCTAATCCTTCATAGCGCACTATAACTGCAATTGATTGATTAGGAAAAGCTTGAGCATCGCTGCTGCCCTTGGCACCCTCCTCTTGATGAGGCGTCTTTGTCCGACAGCCGCGGACAGTTTGAGCGCTAGGTCATGCAGAAGCATCAAACATTTGTTCATACAAAGCATGTTTTTCTTTGCTGAAAACATTAAATAACACATGTAGAGAAGTTTCCATTATACAAAGAGCGCATGGCCCAATGTATATTTAGTGTTGATTCTTCGCAAGCCTCTCTTTCAGGTAGTATCTCCTATCAAAGTATATTCAATATATAAAGTGAAATTTGCAACATGACAGCTGCTCGCAGATGAGCAGATTATTGTCCAGATTTTAATTTTATTCTAAAATTTAAGGCCATGGCAGCAATTTGTGCTGCAAAGATATCGTGAACTTGTAAAAGAATAATAAATTTTCAATGTGAATATTACTTCAGAATATTGCGATATCGTGAGACTGGGCCCTGGAGTGGTTGACATGTAATCAAAAACTGAATGTAATCTTGAAAAATTCCCGCAACCTCGTATTGAACTATTTATACCAGGTGAGTGTCCAGGGAAATGAAGATTAAATAACAACAATATGCTTTTAGATATTTTCGGATTAAGTTTATTAATTAATACTTCACAATTCTTTCAACACGATTGAATAAAATCTTGAGAAATGCAAATAGCGTTCCAGCAGAAAAACCTTTAATTCTAATGTCCTCGACAATTGGGAAACTGCCTCTTTGTGTTTTAGTCCTCGAAATGATAAATAACTAATGGCGTGCAGTGGTTGGCAGTACATAACTAATGGCGTGCTGTGGTTGGCAGTACATAACTAATGGCGTGCTGTGGTTGGCAGTACATAACTAATGGCGTGCTGTGGTTGGCAGTACATAACTTATGGTTTGGAACTGCTGTGTAGTTGTAAGCAGAGGTGCAGTTAGCATCTTAGTGATAGCTTGGAACTACCGTGTTGTAGGGTGGAGTGTAAAACAGCCGTTTTCGATATTCGCTCTCCCACAATTTCTGGAGTTGCCGCAAATCCATAAAAGATCTTAAAATCGTGATTTAAAAATCATATTTAATTAATATTTATATATGTGATATGATTTATTTATAGATTTATATAATTTATATTTATATATTTGACATAAAAATAATCTTATACAAATGTAAAGCGCCTAAAATAGCGTCTTTAACGCTTCTTCAGTGTAACAGTGTTAAATCATGAATTGTTTTACATGATCTACTCGACCACAGTTCGCAATTGATGTGTTCGCAACAAGTTAAACTCTTCTGCTCGATCTCACCCCAAAAGATCTCAATACATCAATCAACATCATTTAACATTGTGCATTGCTTGTATGAAATGCAGACAGCCAGGGCCATTTTGAAAATCATAGGGAGAAAATTTTTTCCGCTTTTTTATATGCCAAAATAAAGGCCTCGCAAAGCTGCGTCTGCCATTATTTTTGTAACTCAATTGCGATATAAATGGCTCTAGTACGCACGAAAGGTTCATTTTTTACCTTCTGGCCATGAAATTCGAGGGCTTTGAACTTTGCATTCAATTTCCTGAGTCACCGTATGTGATAGGAAAAAAATTTTTTTTCACAAAAAAGGTCGTTTGTTTTCGCTTTCAACCATACTAAGGTCTTTTTCAGAAGGTAATATTTTGTCCCCGAGGTGCATCCGCGAAGTGCAGAGATTCCCTTGAATCCGTTGGCTTTCGTTCCGCAACGGCTGGAAGCCAATGGCGCAGTGGGCCTGAAGATACAGATTAAGTAGAATTCATTTTGAAATTAAAAATAATACAAATACTTAGTAAGACCAGTTGTATGAATTTCATTTGTATTTTATACTATTTATTCTGATATAGGCAATGAATAGCTAATTGTGTGGCAGCTCTTCCGCAACACTAACCTCTAGATTAGAGAATACTAATGTAATAAAGAAATTACAATCATTATGCCCTGTGATGTTATAGTGTTCAGTAGTTATGCATTTTTCCTGATGATAGCTCGACTGAAGGCAGGTTAAAGCGATTTCATTGCATGATAATGATACCTTAACAGTGTAAGTACCGCATTCGAGTACGGGATTCGACGTGCTGCCCGTAGTTTTAATTCGGAATAATATTTATCAACTGCTGCTATGAACTGGATCAGAGTTTTGCAAACCGACCTACATGAATTACAATACTTACGTATATAAATGAATCAAACTGAAATCACTGAATTTTACATCAGTCTAGGTCCATATAGATAATTAAACGAAATTAAAAATTATTTTTTAACAAATTTTAATAAATTTCTGTTATCTGTGATGATTTTATTTGTGATAACATGATCATAAATGAATGGTAAAGTTGATTGGTTACTAAATTAAAATTCAGCGAAAATTTATATATTCAAGTTCGTAAAAGATGATTCGCGGGGCTAACTAACGACATATCTATACATGGTCGCTGCACGATAAATTGTTCTCTAGTGGAGCTATAATGAAATGATGTTGCTTCATTTCTGACGGTTGAGCACACAGTAGTGTACCGACAAACGAGTTAAAGCAATCATGATCGGAAGATTATAGATATGTTTTTCTTTTTTGGATCAATAAGCAAGCCCCAGCAATGGCTTAGGAATCGATTTAGGCATCGCAATCATTAAAATGAATCATGACATGCAATCATGAAAATTAATGATGTCATTAATCATGCCTCTCCGAGGTCTGTATATTTTACCATTAAAAATTAAATCTTACCATTACCATTGTTATCATTAAATAATTACCATTAAAAATTAATTAAAAATTAAACTCCTTAAATTGAACGAATCATTGAAAATTCCATTCGTACTCAGTAAATTTTCATCCTATATTAATATTCTTCCCAGAACAGGTTTCGAAATCATGTCACAATCCTTCAAGCCTCTTGATACCTCCATTGTAGTTTGTACCATGAAGCAATAATAATACAGTCAGTTTAGATAGGTCTTCTTGATGGACCAGTTTTCAGGTCTCCAGGAAACACGTCACGAACATCATTAGAAGCTACGCGTTCGAAGCTCCGGTCGCAGCTTCTAATCTATATAATTAAAAATTTTCAGCAACAATGTATGTGTAATCGCTATTTCACTGAAAAGGCTTCTGTTACCTTGTTGTTCCGACCTTTAGTTGCCTTTTTTAGTACCGAGGTTGACTTGATAGTTCACACCCTGCATTCTGTTCATACCTGCCTAAGGGTACGTACACAGTGAAAGCAGGTCTGCCCGCGCGGGCAACCTGCTCCAACCTGCCACAAGAATGAACATAGGATAATAATGTAAGGGTACGTACACAGTGAAAGCAGGTCTGCCCGCGCGGGCAACCTGCTCCAACCTGTCACAAAAATGTACATAGGATAATAATGTAAGGGTACGTACGTACACAGCAGAGCAGGTTTGCCCTCGCGGGCAACCTGCTCCAACCTGCCACAAGAATGAACATAGGATAATAATGTAAGTCTTCACAGTGAAAACCTGTACGAATAGGCTTCTGTCGACAACCTGCTTATACCTATTTACCGGAATGTACTGCACATTCTTGTCTGCTCAACCTGCTTGGCATATGGTCATTTTTGAATTAGTTGTACCTTTAAACCCTCCATTTTTTTTGTTTCTTATCAATTATTTCGTACCTCAGATGAGCCTATTGTGAAAACATGGGTACACTAATAAAATACACTAATAGAAATAAGCCAATAACATACACTAATACAAATACACCAATAAAATACGCTAATAAAGCACACTAATAAAATACACCAACAAAATACACTAGTAAAATACACTAATAAAAATACACCAATAAAATACGCTAATAAAAATACACCAATAAGATACGCAAACAAAGTACACTAATAAAATATACTACTAAAATACACTAGTAAAATACTCTAATAAAAATATACCAATAAAATACGCTAATAAAAATACACCAATAAAATACGCTAATAAAGTACACTAATAAAATACACCAACGAATACACTAGTAAAATACACTTAAAAAATATACTAATAAAATACACTTATAAAGTACTCCAATTAGGTTCACTAATAAAGTACAATAATAAAATACACTAATAATACACTTCCTCACCCAGAGCACTGATTAGGACGCAGCTGGTTTCCTGCTTCCTCTGTGAACCTCTCGCGCTTGTTTCAGGCGCCAGCCTCAGCAGGTAACCAGCACGCTGGCAACCTGCTTCCTCTGTGAACCTCTCGCGCTTGTTTCAGGCGCCAGCCTCAGCAGGTAACCCGCACGCTGGCAACCTGCTTTCACTGTGTACGTACCCTTAGGAGCGAATTATTTCGGTGTTAGTTTCGCTCTCTTACTCATTTGTTCATAAATTGTAGTCTGAACTATTCTAGCTTATATTTTGAATCGAAATATGTAGATTGTAAAATTATTTTCCAATAGGGTCGCTTGAGTCAACAACTTAATTATTTTATTCATTATCAATTTTGTTTATCGCAAAAAATGTATTATTCCTGAATTTCTTATTTGAAGCAAAATGTATGGAGATAATTAGCATGGCATTTGTTCTTCGAAAATCATTTCTTTTGCCTTTACTTTTTTTCATTAAAATCATTCAAAATCATATATCAAGTACGCGGAAAAATCTAAGAACGGTGAAATTGTTGCTGCTGCCGTTTTCATCAGCTCAAACTCAGTCAAACTGACATAACAAATTCGAATATTTGTGCCGAATATTTTGTGCCGAATATTTTGCCCCGGATATTTCGTGCCGGATAATTCGTGCCGAATATTTTGTGCCGAATATTTTGTGCCGGATATTTTATGACGAATATTTTGTGGCGAATATTTCGTGCCGGATATTTTATAACGAATATTTTGTGGCGAATATTTTGTGCCAGATCTTTTGTGGCAAATATTTCGAACGTACGTACTTGCACAATTAAATAGTAGTCTGTTTAATACACGTACGTACGTACGTGCACGCACAGCATCTTCTTTCTAGATATTACTTTTTCCTCAAATACATAAATATTACGTATATCTATTTCAAAGAGCTATAATATAATTAATGCAAGCTAAAATCGCAGTAAAAACAGACTATATATTGTTGATTCGAATGAGACATCAAGCCGGCGATATATCTTTACCGATAACTCGCTTACTTTTTTATTACAATTGCAGTGTGTTGGCGCTAAATACATGGACAACTCACAGCCTCTTGTATATTCCGCGTAGTCATGATACTGAACTGTGCTGCAGAATTATGTGCATTCCTGTAGCAAGTGAAAATATGTCAGTTTGGGACACACTTTGACTGTCGAGGCACTTATTTACTTATTTAGACCGGATTTTTCAGTAGATATGTGTCGGTTGCAACTGTCTACCATTGTGATATCCGCCTTAACTTTTTTGATTGCAATTTTACATGAGCCATCAGGACTAAACAGTTGCTTGGGGTATGAAGCATTACGATGAAGCTGTTCGCCCTTGCGTGTGGTTTTGATACTGAACTTTGCTGCACAATTGCGCATATTTATTACACTTGGGAGTGAAAATGGTTGGGTTTGAGATTCAATTGGCTGTTAAGGCACCTCGTCAGACCAGAGTTTTCAGTAGTTATGTGTAGGTTGCAACTGACTCCTCTTGATTTATCTGGTGTAATCCGCGAACAACTGTTAATATTTTGGAGCCTCAAGGCCGAAAAGTGGTGAATAAATTATGGTGAAGCTGTTTGACCCTGAAGGCCCGTAGACACGCTGCGGGCGCTCACGAAGACGGGTCACAAATTTGAGTGATTTATCAGGCAAAGCTCGGGCATCGCTGCTGCCCTCGGCAACCGCCGCTTGATGAGGCGTCTTTGTCCGACAGCCGCGGACACTTCAATTGCTCGGTCGTGAAGAAGCAATCGTGTTTAAACATTTGTTTAACATGATTGTTTAAAAACATAGAAAAACACACATTGCAAAGTTCCCCTCATACCACGAGCATTCGGCCCGATGTCATTTTAGTATTCATTCTTAATTTGCATGTCCTTCTTTCAGGTAATCTATATAAACAATTACATCTATTTAAACATGAAATAACAGGTTTTCTGGGAGCTGCACCAAAATGGGCAGGTTCACCACATGTTATTTCCGAAATACGTTTACTTTATAATATAATGGTAATATCAGACCTCAACATTTATTCGAATATACGAACTTACCAATGAGTTTTCCGAAAATAAGGATTAAATATCAATTATTTCCTTCTATTACCATATTGATCGAGTTAATATATAAATTAATTCCTCACGGTTATTTAAACGCAAGTTGAAATTTTCTAGTTATTCCTTTTCAATTCGTACAGGAATATATTTATTTCAAACCTGTCATCCTAGACTATACGGGAGAATATTACTTGTTGTTGCAGTCCACTAAATAATACCTCAGTTATAATAGTAATCGAAAGTTTTAAGTAGAAGATAGCTCCTGATAACTCTGCTGTTTTTCCAGCACTTCAACGATGTTATTTGCTGCCTGTCTATGAACTCATAAACTCAAACTGCAATGCACTGATGTATAACTGACTCGTTGGTTTGTGTGCCTACGTGAGGAGTGAGAATAATTAACTTCTAGTGTTCAGTAAATATGACTATGTGTTTTGCTACTTTGACTGATGGCTGAAAGAAATTAAAAAACTGTTATTCAGCACTGATATGAAGTTCAACACGTGACATCAAGTTACATTTGTAACGAGTATGATCAAATTAATGTACTCGAGCCGCTGTTTATCATAAGCATTGTATATAGCAGGGCCGGCGTCGAAGATTAGGCCACGTCCGGCGTGTCGCCGATACCTGGTGTGTTCGGACGCAACGTCGCTCACTTATAGTACCCATAATACGATTACTTTTGTCTAAATATTTATGAGCCCTCAGCGCTGAAAAGCGACTAGGGAATGAAAAAAGAACGATTATACTGCACTAAAGGTTTGAATTAGGTTCAAGTCCGTTATTAAGATCGATGGGAATATTGACTCAACAATATTGCAATATCGCGAGTATTGCAATATTGTTGTAGCCTCATCTTTAGGGCCAACCCCACCATACATCTCATGATGATGGCGCGCATTATGGATGTTGAGTTTTTTGAAGTGGTTTGTACCTGCGCTTAGTTTGCAGTACATAACTAATGGCGTGCAGTGGTTGGCAGTACATAACTATAAAGGCGTGCCGAGGTTGGCAGTACTATTGTCACTTATGCTTATTGACAGTACTTATGTCAGAACATAACTAATGGTGTGCAGTGGTTGGCAGTACATAACTAATGGCGTGCTGTGTTTGGCAGTTCATAACGAATGGCCTGCTTTGGTTGACAGTACATAACTAATGGCGTGCTGCGGTTGGCAGTACATAACTAATGGTGTGCTGTGGTTGGCAGTACATAACTAATGGCGTGCAGTGGTTGGCAGTACATAACTAATGGCGTGCAGTGGTTGGCAGTACATAACTAATGGTGTGCAGTGGTTGGCAGTACATAACTAATGGCGTGCTGTGTTTGGCAGTTCATAACGAATGGCCTGCTGTGGTTGACAGTACATAACTAATGGCGTGCTGTGGTTGGCAGTACATAACTAATGGCGTGCTGTGTTTGGCAGTTCATAACGAATGGCCTGCTGTGGTTGACAGTACATAACTAATGGCGTGCAGTGGTTGGCAGTACATAACTAATGGCGGGCTGTGGTTGACAGTACATTACTAATGGCGTGCTGTGTTTGGCAGTTCATAACGAATGGCCTGCTGTGGTTGACAGGACATAACTAATGGCGTGCTGTGGTTGGCAGTAAATAAATCTTCCTTAAATTCTACAATGGCAGGACAAGATGAGGGGCATTACTGAGGGGAATACTTTAGTTATAGATGGAGTCTGCATCCCTATTGAACGATTCTATTGTAGTGTTCAGTAGTTAGTTATGCATGACATGCCCGTCTTAGCATGGCTGTGGCAAAATAGAACTTTTCGCGATGTAAGTGTTTCATCCCTGCAGACTGAACGTCTGAGAGGAGGTAACGTGAAAGTGATTTACTGGTTTGACAAAAGGCTGGGTGCGCTATATGTGAGTCCATTAAAAAACTATGGTACTGAGAGCCCCTGTTCATACAACATGACGCCTTCCAATACACCTACATCGTTTGAGTCGGTCACCAGACTGAAACAACTTCGTATAATTTTTTACGCATTTGAAATATAACATGTGGATGGAGGTGCCATATAAGTTCGTTAAGATCTAAAGTTGCTAAGCGCGCGCCTGTACAAGCCGAACTCTCTCCAATAAAACAGCGTTGGAGTCACCATCATGCGCCTCCATCGTACATTCTTTTCTCGTATAAATAATTTTCTAAGCAACAGTTCATTCCCGAGCGTTGCAGAGGTTTGAAGACCATGATGCATGAGTAACGACAGTTTTGTAAATAAAAATGTCAATCTGGAATCACTCAATTTTACGACAAGCATAGTCTATATCAATGATAAACTGAATTGATAACTAATGTTCGATTGTAATTACATTACATTTTGTTATTTGTACTGATGTTAATTGGATTAGCACGGTCATAAATAAAATGTTTGAGTTGATGGGTCACTGATTAAAATTAAACTGATGGTAATTCATTAACGCTCGCATGAGATGATTCGCGGGGGTGAATAACAAAGTATATATACCTGGTTGATACTCAATTAATTCTTCACTCGTTGAGGAATAATGAAACGATGTTGCTTCATTTCTGGCAGTTGAGCGCACAGTAGTGTACCGACTAACGGGTTAATATCAATCATCTTCGTAGAAATGTCTTTTTGGATTGTTAAGCACATCCCAGCAATGGCTTAGGAATCGATTTTGTCATCGCAATCATCAATATTAATCATGTCATGCAGGGCATCTCTCCAAGATGCTGCAAATTTTTCCATCATTTTGTGAATTTCGTTCGTACACGGTAAATTTAATCCCAGATTAATATTCATCCCCAGAACAGGTTTTGAAATAATGTCACCATTCTTCAAGCCTCTTGATACCTCCATTGTAGTTAGTAACATGAAGCAATAATAACATTATACAGTCAGTTTGGATAGGTCTTCTCGATGGACCATTTTTCAGGTCTCCAGGAAACACGTCACCAACATCATCAGAAGCTACGCGTTCGGAGCTCCAGTCGTAGCTTCGAATCTAACTGAAATTTTCAGTAACAATGTATGTGTAATCGCAATTTCATAGAGATGCCTTCTGTTACCTTAATTTGTTGTTCCGACCTTTAGTTGCCTTTTTTAGTACCGAGGTTGACTTGATAGTTCACACCCTGCATTCTGTTCATACCTGCCTTAGGAGCGAATTATTTCGGTGTCAGTTTCGCGCTCCTCCTCATTTGTTCATAAATTATAGTCTGAATTAGCCTGCTTAATATTTTGAATAAAAATATTTAGAATATATAAATCTTTGCCAATATGTTGCTTCGAATTGTTCAAATTGTTAGATAATAAAAATTTAAAGGAGAAGAAAATTCCACAAAAATTCATATCATTATAGAAAACGTTGCGAATTAGGCTATGTCTACTTGAAACCCAAACATGTGTCGCTTTTCATAGCTTGCGACTGGTGCGACAAGCGCGATTTTTCGACTTGGGATATTAACTTTTTCCTTCTATGAATATTTCTATTGAAATATTAAAGTGTTATACAAGATTGTGTCACGATTCTATTTTTATGTATAATTTACGTTTGTTCATTTGTATATTAATAATTTGTTTTCAGAAACCATTTCCGGGATGTTAAATAAAGAATCAATAGTTGAAGCCTTTGACAACCTGCTGCGCGTTAATTCTACAGTGATAGAAAATTAGGATACATAAGTTGGCCTATGAATTTATGCTAAAGTAGAAGTCGTCTTTAGTTTGGATGTCCAAATACAAGGTTGTGCTCAAGTATTGTTATTAGATTATATAGTAAGGATGTTTTGTTATAACATGTAAGAAACCTGCCAATTTTGGTACAGCTCTCACATTACCAATTATTACATGATCAAATATAAGAAATTATTATACATTACCAGGAAGAAGGGCTTGCAAAGAACGAATACTATAAAGGCATCGTGCCAAATGCTCGTGGTGTGAGAGGAACTTTAAAATATGCGTATTTCTACGTTTTTTAAACAAACAAACATGTTAAACAAATGTTTAAACATCACATGCTTCTTCATGACCGAGCGATTGCAGTGTCCAGGGCTGTCGGACAAAGGCGCCTCATCAAGCGCCGGTTGCCGAGGGCAGCAGCGATGCCCAATTGCTTTGCCTGATAAATCAGCTCAAGTTTTGTGACTCGTCATCGTGAGCGCCCGAAGCGTGTCTACAGATTTCGAGGACACAGCCTCATAACATTAACATGCAGATAAACACATTCCAGCCCTGAGGGCTCAAAAATTAACTTCACAACAGCTTTCCCTAACGATAGTTCAATGGACGACATTTATATCAAATGCACAACTACTGAAAACTCTGGTCTAAAGAAGTGCCTCGGCTGGCAATTGTATCTCAAATTGAACTATTATCACTCCCAATTGTAATAAACAGAATTGTGCAACGCAGTTCAGTATCATGACTACGCGGAAAAAAAACAGAGGCTGTGTGTTTGTCCATGCATTTCGCGCCAACACACTGCAATTGCAATTAAAAAAAGGAAGCGAGTTATCGTTAAAGATATATCGCCTGCTTAATATATCATTCGACTCCACAATATGTAGTCTGTTTTTACCGCAATATTGCCTCGTACCAATTAAATCATATATCTCTGAAATAGATACACGATATCGATGTATTCGATGAATAAGAAGTAATGACTAGAAAGTCGAAGTTGTGCGTACATGAGCAGTATTTTCTGATAAATACTTTAAAACTGATGATACAGATGGAAGATGTAAGACTAAAACTTGCATTATGGGCGGTAGTTTGGCACGGGCTAAAAATGTTACGTTAATGAGGTCGATGGTGAATATCGACTTCAGAATATTGCGTTACCGTGAGTTAGGGCGCTGGAGCAAGTGGTAAGAAGCAATTTTTAGATCGAAATACTACAACCTTGTGATAAAGGATTCAAATATGCAAGCGAGTTTCACGCGAATAATGACTAACTTGCAACTGTTTGATGTAACGACCAAGAGTTCGAACCAAAAAGTCATGTGATGTTCGTGACGTGTTTTCTGGAGACATAAAGACTCGTCAATCGAGAAGACCTATTCAAAACTGACTGTATAATGTAATTGATACTTCATGATACTAACTATATAATGGAGGTATCAAAAGGCTGGATTAATGATGACACGATTTTGAAACCGGTCCTCTAAAAATCATAATTAGAAGATGAAAATAGGTTTTGTGTAAATGAAAATTCAACATTTTTCTGTTATTTTTCGTTAACAAAGCATTTCAAAACTTGCGGCAGTTGGGGAAGGCGCCCTGCATGACATGATCCGATGATTGCCTATTGCAGGACCGAAGCCCGAGCCCTTGTTGAGGCGCGCTCACTGAGACGAAGTCAGAAGGCGACGCTATTCGTCTCACTGCGCCGTTCATGAGCCATACGCCGCCTGGCTAAGGGATGCACTAATCATAAACTCAATATTTGTTAGACATTTGGCTGCAGTGAAAGTTCGAGAAGCTTCGTAATTCATTCATAACTACTATATACATAAATCAAATTCATCCAGCAACATAAAATTTTATCAACAACTAGAATACTTTTCCTTCTCACGGTCGTTTCTTGGCAGCAAATGTGACAGTTTTTACATTAATGACAGTTCATATATCAATGGCGCGTGCAGTTCAAACATATTTTTCCGCGTAGATGGTTCCAAGGCAATGATTTTTTTTTGAAATGTTACCAAACATCTCCATCGAAATGGTAACGATAAAGTTATTATCAGTTTGAACAGTAGCGCACTTGCAGCCTTCGAATACGCAAAACGCACTGGAATATTTTGTATTATATTAACATGAAACTATTGCCCAAAAAGGGGAAGGAATTTTGTATCGGTAACATATCTGTTTGAGTATAATTTATGCACCCTGAAGTAATTGTTCATGCACCCTGTTGAAGTCGTACAGAGCCGTCACCTGTCGCCCGTGGCGCGATCTCGACGGCGATGTTTTGAGCAGGAGACTTCAGTCGTCCCGACTTGGTCGGCCGGACTCATGGTCGGAGCTGTCGGTGGATGATCTTGCAAAACCCTACGATATCGAACTGACATCTTTACTCGACGACCTCATTCCTGCACGAACTGTTCGTGTCCCCCAGCGAGCCTCCGACCCGTGGTTTGACGACGAATGTCGCGCCTCGAAGCGTGGTGTTCGGCTGCTCCAGCGGGCTGTCCATCGCGCGAGCAGACGTAATGATCCTGTTGCCGGGGCTGAAGCGACGTCCAACTGGCGGGATGCGCGGCGCGCCCCTGTCAACCTTCTTAGATCCAAAAGGGAGTCATTCTGGCGTCTAAGAGTTGACGCACAGCGCGGCGACCCTCGGGCGCTGTGGCGTTCGCTGGATAGGCTCATGGGGAGGGGTCGTGCGGATGCCTCGGGCGACGCTAGCGTGGGAGGATTCCATGCGTTCTTTGAAAACAAAATTTCAGCTGTGCGCGCGTCGTCGGCCGATGCTCCCGCGGCAACCTTTACGCCGTGCCCTTACAACTGTGTGCTACGCGAGTTCTTCTGCGTCACAGCGGAGGAGGTCACCGCTGCAGTGCGCGCGCTGCCTAACAAGCAGTGCGCCAGCGACCTGTTGCCGTCGCATCTACTTAGGGAGAATGTTGCCAGCCTAGCCCTTTTGATGGTTGAACTGTTCAACCGTTCCCTCGCTGACGGCGTTGTCCCTGAGAACTTCAAATCCGCTTACATCACGCCGCTTCTCAAAAAGCCGGACCTTGACGCCTCAGACCCAAATTACGCATCCAGCAGCGCACGCAGTTTAAAGTCGCTGTTCTGACGTTCCGCTGCCTCCATGGTTTAGCACCACCTTATCTCGCTGAAAGCCTGCGGCGCGTGTCGGATCTGCCTTCTAGAAGGCGACTGCGTTCCTCGTCGAAGGCTGACCTCGTCGTCCCGTCCTCACGTCTGTCCACAGTCGGCGACAGAGCGTTCCCGGTCGCTGCGGCCAGAACATGGAATGGTCTGCCAGCATCGGTGACATCTGCTTCTTCGCTGCCGTTGTTTGGTCGACGCCTAAAAAGAGAACTTTTCCGTAGAGCCTTTGAATCTTAGACCTAGCTGTCATCTAATCTATTATGTATATTACTGGTTTAGCATAGGTGTTGTTTGTTCTAGCATAGACGTCGTCAGTCTTGGCATATGTCCTTTGTTTTAGCATAGACGTCATCTGTTTTTATCCTCTCGTGTCTTTTTAGCCACTTGTAACGTGCCCTCGTAGTTCGATCCGAACGAGACGCCACGACAATCTCTTCGTGGAATAATAATAATAATAATAATAATTGTTGAGCATCTCTTTAAGCAATTTGTGATCAAACGATCAATTATCGCGCACCTCATTAATGGCTCATGCATTAGTGTGGCCAGCATATTCCTCCGAGCTATGTCATGAGGCGCCCATTTTCGAGAACCGCAGATAATTTCAATCTATACGACAATATCAATCGAATCTCAATAAATCGAAAAATGAGGATATTGCAACTGAAAAAGAATTCGTTCACTGATGATCATGGTATCGAAAGGACGCTTTGAATAAGTTTAGTATTCCCTTTGGGAAAATGAAGCGTGTATTACATATTAATAAGGTACAGAAAGTGCAAGACAAGTTCAGTATTGCAGTGTGTGAATATTGACCGAATGAGCTACACTACAGACTCGGCCTCCTCAGCACCGACCCTATAATGCAAAACCTCTAACTCCTGATCCCGTAAATAAGGATGTCGATCTGTTGCCTTGAATGGCTCGCATTAATTTCTCGACTGAGTATTAATATACACAAACTATTTCGCCGTTTTCGATTTATTTGCATGCTGAATACTCTATTTTGGATTAAATTTCATATCCGTATTCATTGAATACCACAACAAACGTATCGCCATACTATGCAGGGGGCTGATATCCTCAATTGTCGCTATAGAAGTCATTAGCACTCAGCCGCCACAAAACATTCCATTTCACGAGGTGCAGTTTTGTTTAGTCTGTGACAATTGAAATGCCAGAGAATGTTTCATAAAAACGTTCGAAGTTTTTATCGTGCAAACAGCCGCACTGCATCGGAGGGCTCGAAGACTTGAAGTCGACTATTGCTTATCACTGATGACGCGCCCGCTCTTTGGGCATCATTTCGATGAAGGCTCCTTAGAGGTTCGTCTCATCGTCATGTCACATGCAGTCCTGCCTCGGTCTTTGTAAGTCATGATACGATTAATCGGCTTGCATTCATTTGAATTCATTAAATATAATAATATGTTTTTTAATTCCCTGTAAATTTTTAGAGAGCAATTTGATTTGCCATTTTAATTTTAACTTTATTTAAAGCGTACGAATTATTTCCAGTTATATTTGTGCTTCTGTAATTGTCACGTAAAACGAATTTACATTCGTCCATTAAATTTATATGAAATAAAACTTCATGTACACAATAAAACGTGCTACAACATCGAGAGACATATCATTCGATTCGTAAAGACCATATCTAGCGATCGACCGATCATTTTGTCATATATGTATTTTTTATTTTTTTTTTTTGTGACGTTTTTACATTTTCCCCCTCCTCCAACCCCGTTTATCAATATATAATACAAACTAAAATGAAATAAAATAAAGTGATCGGTGGATCGCTAGATACGGTCTTCGTGAATTGAATGATATATCTCTCAATGCTGTAGCTTGAAAATCATAGGAGGAAATAAATTTTTAAGATGGCGTGTTGTGGAAATTTTAATCGTTCAGGGGAGCCAAGTAAATAAGATTTATTGAAAAAAGAAGAATATGCCAAAAAATTGCTTGGTATTGTAGCCCAAGCTTTCCCATAGCGAATTAGTTGCATTTAGGATACCAGCACGCGTCTTTAGACTTATTCCTCTCTAGTTTAATGCTAATAATAGAAATAAATGTGATTTTTCTGATATTTTTATTTATAAAAAATGATCATTATATTCAGGTTCATAACGGCCTAGCACAAAAAAATTCAGGTATATAGCCGTGGTATTTGCTTTCTTGACGCGCATCGTTTGTAGCTTTCAAACGAGTGCAAACACTTCGCAATTAATGCGGAAAATGATCTATAAATGCAATTTTTAAAATGAAAATTTTGAAATATTATTATAAAATGGTCATTTCATAAAATTTCGAAACAGCCTTACGCAAAAATTGTTGTATGTACATCCATGGTATTAGCTTTGTTGAACACGTCTTGTTTGTAGCTTTCAAACGAGTACAAACACTTAGCAATAAGCGAGAATAATGATCTATAAATACAAATGTAGATAAAGAAAACTCTGTACATATTGTTAAAAAATGTTCATTTTATATAAATTTGAAATTGTTTTACGAAATAATCTAGAGCATGCATATATATGCGCTTTGATGTGTTAGACGCGCTTTGTCTGCAGCAACAAAATGAGCCAAGAAAACGGCACAGCCAAATTATTCGAGAGCTACCTTATCAACCACGCCACGTCTATATTTCATGCTATAACGGCCAGAACCCGTGAGCGCTTAACTCATATACATAATTGCTACTACTGTTATCTAAGACTTGTTATTCATTTTTAACATCTCCTCTCTCAGATAGCAGAAGTTATGATATACATAGCTACTGAGTGCTTCAGTCAAATTTCGTAATTCGAATCATATTTTGCCATAAACTAGATTATTCTCACATGTCAATAATGTAATTACGTAGTCACCTGCTTAAATGCTGCTGGGTATATAAACGAGAACAGCCCTGCCTCTGCCCGGCCTAGCAACGCCAGGATGCGTAGGACAGCGCAGACGCAATGAAAGCATCGCTATGGTAATATTTAATCTCACTTATTTCTTTGAGTGTATCGTTCAATGAATTTAGAAGACGAAGGCGGGTACGTAACCTCGACGTTCGTGGTGTTAGAAATTTCCACATTCCTTAGGATATTTGAGTGATCACTCTTTGTTTTTCGTTTTATTTATTTTCGTATATTATGCATGTTCGTGCTTTCTTTGATTAGGATAGGACCGACTCCAGTGTTGAATTTGGGCTTTGCCTTTTCTTGTGGTATGACCACTTTGACTTTTGAGCTTCGGCTTTTTACTTAAGATAAATAATTGTTCCTTATCTTTTGGGAAGGCTTAATGCTTTCCTAAGCTCAACTTGCTAGTTAATTATTGGAGTCTGTCCTCCCTCTCTTTCTTCTACTTTCATTATTTCCCTTTACATGGCCTCACAAGCCTCTTGAAGTTACAGCTTAACCGCTTGGTGGCTAAAGATTTTGAGGTGGGTCCGAGGCTGTTATAGTGACATATTGCGTCTTATTTATGTTCATAGAACTTATGATTTAATTACCAACTATCTAACAGCTATTTATTCCTTCTATTCGATAGAATAACTGCATATCCGGTGAGAACCAACCTTCGATCTTTTTTATGAGGACTTTCAGCGACACTGTTTGCGATAGAAAGAGCCTTCCGTTTATCATGGTGTGTAAACCGTGTAATACTTTGCTTATATGAATGTATTTGAAACTTGCGATATTGGAATACTACTACAGGAATGCAGAATTGTAAAATTTATGAAATATTTTTTGCTTCTACAGTTATGTTGGGCCGGGTTTATTCGTCGGCATAACGGCGATAAACTGTATTGGAACTGCTGCCAAGCGTCAATTTTCGTGACTTGGTGGTTCAATCCTAGATTTTTGTGAATACGTCTGCTTTCTTAAGATTTGGACTAGTCATCTCTGAAATAAAAGTTCCATTTTGTTTACTGTTTTTTGTATCAAGCCTAACAGTGGACCGCGCCATGAGTATAACTTTATGCCTCGAATTAGTCTTGCAGGATTAGGTAGAACATAATTTAATTCTGCGGTGTCAGCTTATATTAGACCATATTGACTTTTATACGATTCTTAACAACCCGGCCACCTTATCGATTTCGCCCTGAACTTTCACGAGCACATGCAAGTTTCGAACCCCCAACTCGTTGCTCCAATCTTCATCACCTTAAACTACTCGGCAAAAACGAGCTATTATTGACCTAAACGTACAAAAAACTAATTATTCTTCTATGTGTCATTGACCGCTTTGCTTGCAATTTTCCAGTAATGGTTTTCGTAACCCTAGAAACAAATATGGTGCTCGAAATATGTTACTAAAATCACTCGTTGGCATCCCCGAGGCTCGTTGCCACGTGTGCGACGATGCGTTTGTTAGGAGCGAGTTTGTAGGGAAACACGAGAAAAATGTACGAGTCCACCAAAAAGTTCAATTTTCTTCGTGTAGGCAAGTTTTTTTCCGCGTATTGAATGTCAATTGAAATACTGAAATGTATAAATCATAAACTTACTCACCTTATGAGACGAATTGGCCACTAACACTAAAGCTACCTCCGTTCAATAAAACTGTTGCATGTGGTTCAAGAATTAATTCTATATGGGCAAATGGTTTGTAGAAGAAAAAATTCAAAGAATTTCGAAGCACTGCCATGCATGCATAAACATTGTCATGTAAATCAATTCAAGTTTTGTGGCCGGATGTAGTGGGGTCCCGAAACACGCAAGCAGGCGTTCTTGCAGATAAGGCCCCCGCAAACGACACTATAAACCTAGACACTTCATAGCGCAGGGTATCAAAACTTCAGGTTAAACCTACATTATATTTTATATCACTAAGTTCTGAAATGTAAGGTGCAACATATGCATAACTACTGAATACCTTGGATGATGGAGAGCCTACACAGGCAATGGTATCCCGGACTGAACTATTCTCACCTCCTCCCCCGCCGTTCATTACATTATTACGTAGCTCAGTTCAGTATCATTAAAACGAGTTCATAATAATAGGTTGTGAGTTTGTCGATGTATTTAATGCCAACTCACCCCTGAATTTAAAATAATCCTGTTATTATTGAGCAGGTATTGACTGCTTGATGTCTCCATATGAAGCGGCCATTGCCACCTCCAGATGTTTGATTCGAATCAATGTGAATTATTCGATATAAGTCGTGCACATAGAGGGTGGACCTATCACTAGTTCATCTCATCTATTCCCGCTTCTTATCCACGCCGCCTATTGGCGGGGAGAGATTATAAAATAATTGAACAGATTAATAATTGTGCAGTATACCATCAAAATTTTTTTTTCTATTTTACATGAAAAAAAATTTAAATAGAGTAACTTCAACATTATTACTTTTTCCTTATAACCTCTCAAAAAGCGTTTCCAAATAGGATTTGCCTTTTATGGGATATTGTATTTTCAATGTATTTATTTTCTCATGATAATATATAAAATTACATCATTAATGTATTTTCATCGCATCATTTCTTCATGGCATTATTACAGGTTATTACACTGGATATTTTACTTGCATTGTGCACGGGTTTCTTCAACTTCAGAAGTGGTGATGTCATCTAGCAGAGGTTTTCATCTCACGAGTTATAATATTTAATTCAGTTAGTTAATGGTGAGATCGATGAAAAAAATAAAGAAACGATGCCGGCCGATGACGCCGCAGTGACGGCCATTGAGTTGCTCGCTCAACAGCGCCGCATAATGCGAGTGACCGCGCGAGTCCCGCACTCATGGATGAGCAACTTGCCGCACAATAATTTAACATGAATAAACTTAAGTGGTTAACTGTACCTGGCATGCTGTTTAATGATAAAATATGCTAGGTTGTCTTTATTATGAAGATATAATTCGCCATATTTTCATTTGAAACGTTTCGGATACTAGCTCCATCATCTGTTCAAAATCTGAAAAAATGCAAGTGTATAAATGTTTTGGTGTTTCTTTCTATTATGAATCGAATTTTTATTCGTGAACTAATGATGTAAATGGCATTCAAAACATTTTCAGTGCAGACATAATGAATTTAGTTGTTGTTTTTCAAAACTCCTGGGTAACTTCCGATGTCAGCAAACTAATGTTTCTATGAATAAACGAATATAACAGTCATCCCCCAATTCCTGGAGAGCAACATTCATAAAACCTCCACGGCGCATAAGATAAAGGAACGTCGCTAGCACGATTGTCAATGCGGGCAACGCTCCCAGCAGTGACAGGATCGCACCATCAGCATCGTCGCCTCTACTGCTATTGTTCGAAAATATTTTCTGTTGCTTGCTACTTTACTGCAACATAATCGACTGTTATATTCGCAATATGTCAGCGATTCCTGAACAAAAAATGAGAAAAATAGCTCTAACTATGGTATTAGCTACGAACTTCACTTTGCCACACACTCGGCGTCAGTCAACACACTTGTATATAATGGCAACAAAGACAGCTTGAATAATTCAAAACATTTTTACTTGAAGGACAACGAGTTGAGAGATTTTATTAGCGCTCATCTCCCATTTGCGCATCAATACTATGTATTGTTCGCTGAACAAACTTTGGGAAACCGGCATAGTCACAATAACCGCTTGCTTTATAATGTCATGCCTGATCAGCAGGATGAGGCGTCCCCACGTCTGCAGGTTTGTTTATTGATCTAAAATAATTCAGTACAAATATTTTCAAGTATTAATTGAAAATATTAATTATTACAATATAATTGATAATTATTTTATAAAATTATTCAATTATTGTCTACTGCATCTTCAATTATTGATACTTCAAATAATTAATATTAAGTAATTGAAGTATCTCAATAACCAAACCAAAACTCATTGTTTTGATATTACGGTGCTTAAATATGGACAGTGTGAAGGTTGTATTACAGTGCTTACATATGGACAGGGTGAAGGTTGTATTACTGTGCTTACATATGGACATGGTGATGGTTGTATTGCTGTGCTTACATATGGACAGGGTGATGGTTGTATTACGGTGCTTACATATGGACAGGGTGATGGATGTATTGCTGTGCTTACATATGGCCAGGGTGATGGTTGTATTACGGTGCTTACATATGGACAGGGTGATGGATGTATTACAGTGCTTACATATGGACAGGGTGATGGTTGTATTACAGTGCTTACATATGGACAGGGTGAAGGTTGTATTACGGTGCTTACATATGGACAGGGTGAAAATGATAGACTTCAACGGTTGCGTGGGCACCTCTGAGGGAGTTGCTACCCTTGGTGCGGTGACGCGAGGAGCCTCAACCTTTACTTAGCGACGTCTCTTGACCTCACAAATCTGAGAGGGAAGGCAAAGGAACTCGGTGAGTCTCTAACGTCTTACTGTGACCTCGAATACATGCTATTGGTCCAAATTATGCGTCCAAATTATGTTTCAACATTCACGTGCAATCAGCAAGAATGGTTATCGAGTTTCATCATGTGCATTGTGCAAATACAAAATGATTCTTTAGCGTAAGAATGCTGCCTTCTTTCCTTTATACAATGTTTTTTTCGTGCATGCACCACCTTAACTTTGCCTTGTTTCAACAGCCGCGAAATTTGGCTGCACGTCACCGAAACCCGCAGGGCAAACAGCTAATGGGTCCGCGAAAACCTATGATACCATGCAACCAAGTGAAACTCATCAATCGTCCCAATATTGATATTATCGTGATGATGACTTTAACGATGATTGGAATACGCGAGTGTACCCAGCAAATTCACCACTACAGAAATAAATGTACACGTGGGATTACCGCATCAAAATCCTATTCTCAGATTTCGGCTAATGAAGCAGTTCACTTTAAACTCACATTAGATGATGCGAGCAGCGCTTTTGACGACTGTTTGGAGCTACGAATGCCACTTGAAGTGAGATACTGCTGAATCTAGGGTGCAGTTCTTCCTCAGTGGGATTTTATAACTTATTTAATTGGCATAATTCATGAAAATTGCCGAACTCGATCCAAGGTCTAATTGTATCCCTTACAATTTCAAATCCCATGTCATTGTATTATGCATCGAATATTGTATATTGATCTTGACGACCAATTGCTAAACTCCATTGTGCTGGGTGGGAAGATTGCCACTGTTGTTGTCGTTTGATTTTCCATTAGTTTTGCCGCTTAAATTCGTTAGCAATGAATGTTGAGTTTATTTAATGTTTTACCGGAATGTAAAGCGAGCCGAAAAATGATTTGCATACATATATTATTTCTTACTTAATGAAAGAGAATGCATAAAATGGACGAATTTATACATTGATGATGAAATATTCCTCTATGAATAAATATCAATAGCATAATAAAATTCATCTTGTTAAGTTAATGGTTGATAAATTCATCAGGTTAAATGATTATTATTTCCCAATGGTATTATAGTAAATACTTTTATCAGTTTAATATGTTACAGTTTTTGATCACTAGGCTCATTGTAATCCTGATGATTGCGTTCGTGATGTATACTTGTGCGTAAGTCATAACGGGAGGCTGGCAACTTATACTGTTATTATTATTTAAATTAGTGATCGATTTTTAAACACGTATGATTAAACAAAAAGTGTCTTGGAATTGTTGAAAAATGTCCCATAGATTATTTATTTAGCAGTTTTCATACATAAAGAGATGCAATTAAGATGGTGATAAAGGCAAAAGAATTTGTTGTTAGGATTTAAATCTATTTTTCTCATCTATGTGAATAATTTGTAAGGTGAACAACCATGAACGATTTATAAAGTTTTATAGACAGTCGAGTACACATGGTCTCCATAATATGTCAATGCTATACAATCATTAATTTATGCATCCCCGCTCCTTATATCTCAAAATTAGGCAGAAATACTGGCCTTGGTATTGAGGTAACGGGATTTCAAGCGTCGTAGCCAAAATGGATCCACTTATCACATTAATTCAAGCGCTAAATTGCAATAAAACTAAATTCGGCGATTTTCTGTAGAATATTTATTAATTAAATGATGAAGCAAATTTCATAATTTCATTCAACCGATGGTAATTGATGTCCGACTTGCATTATCCTACAAACGTGCAAACCTCCTTCACCTGTCAAGGCGAATTGGTCAAGTGATGATTTCGCTCACGATTATTAGAGTCGAATGTTTCATATATATATTAAAGAACACCAATGCATGCTAGATGTGGGAAAACATGCCGTTCATTAGGGTATTTTTGGATTCAACTTATATTTTGTTCCGTCAATAGTAATGAAGTACTACTAAAAGTTGAGCAGAATTAGAAAAAAGTGATAAGTTAACCGAGGCCGCGGCAGGCTCGCCTCCCTCAAGTTGAACGCTTAATCAAAGAACTTTCTGAGCTGTGGGAACATTCTTTGTGTCATCGAACGTAGATATCTTACGTCTTTATTCAAGTTTTGCTTCTATATCTCAAATTCTACATTAATTAAGCTAGAAGTATTCAATACAGATGAGCGATGTTACGCTCTCAGAAATGACTTTGAAACTTTGTCCAAGTAGTGATGAATTTTTTTCGTCCTTTTGTAGGTCATTCTGATTAAGTTAGGCCCGACAAAAGTGCGTATCAGTGCTACACGTGCGCTCTCTGCTTGAGCTGTCGACAAGAACGTGTCACTATTTGGACAATATTACCCATTATTTTCTGAGTGAGCTTTGTGGTGCGCTGTACCAGTCAGACTGGCGCCGACCGCAGTCCGTCCTTATCAAAATAAGCGCAGCAACGACCAGGTTAAAAGTTTACACAGATTTGAGCTTTGATTACACATAATTTTGATCGTCAGTTGAATGAACTGATGTTACTCAAATTTCAGTTGCATAATTTGCAATAATGATGAAAGTACGCAGCTGACATTGGTCGGAAAAGAAAATATGGAGCATTACCTAGATATGACTCAAGTGTTTCGCTATTTTTCCGTAGACCGATTGTTTGGAACTCGCATATACAGGGCGTAAAATTCTGGATTAATCTACAAGTACTAAGCCGCGCGGACCACTGAAGGCACCATGCAGAGACAGGGCAGAGAAACGAGTTCATCCAAGGAACGTTCATAACAGACAGACTAAAGGCCTAGCTCAAAGGATAATAGAGTACGTCTTGTCCTATATTTACAAGAATTATATTCATGATATAACATACTAATATACGATAAAAACAGGTTTCATTGAAGACCAGAGAATTTGTTATATGAACTATTTTCTTATTAATTTTTTCAATAAATCGGACAATATTTTTCATTTGCATTGATAAATCAAAAATCAGGGTAACGATGGACATTTTTATTTGGTTAACAAAGTTTCGAATGCATCAATCATTCATTATCAAGTTATAAGTCGCATTGGGTGATAAAATTTGGATCGACATAAGTACAAAATCATGTAAACATGAAGATGATCAAGAATTAATGCACCAAAAATTAGTCCGAAAACGGTCTCAGGAGGCTGTAAAATCCAATTGTTTGAAGGTTGATGGCTGGAGTCCTATCCTTAATGATGAGGGCCTCAGCTATCGCGAGTCTTTTGGCGTCGGGGCATCGCATGACGACGCTGCATGGTGCATTCTTCCAGCACCGTATACACTGGATGAGAGCACGTATTGTGCTTCTTTTGCAGCGCTCGGGGCATTTGAGAGGGGCGTTTAGGACCCGTCCGACATCTGTTGTTTTCCATGAATACTTTTGTGACGAACGAATTATATTCATTTCAGCCTGTACGAATACAACTGAAAAGACAAAGTACAATAATTATTATGTCCAAGTTCGTACATAAGCTTCAAGTTAGAATTATTTTTAAAGGTCATTTGTAGATTCCTCAGCTGTTCCTCGTCTCGAACGACAACGAAGATATCATAGACATACCTGCAGTACAATTCGGGCCTGATCTGTTCATCTGAAAGTACTCGATTTTAAATTTTGCACATATAGTATTAAGTAAAGTAGGACCAAGCTGACTGCCCATGTCTACGCCGTTGATTTTTCGGTAAATTTTGTTGTCGGGAGCCCGGAAAGGTGAATCATAAGTGCTGAGTCGAAGGATATCGAGGAAAATTTCTTGGGTATCGGTGGAGCAGTCAAGTTTAATGAGATTATACGTGCTTCGCAATGATTTTTAATGTTTCTTCAGTTGGGACGTTGGTGAAGAGGCTGGTGACATCAAGTGACGCAAGAAGGCCAGATGGGCGTGCAGCGCGGAGGATCTCCAAAAAGTCGTCTCGAGATTTCACAGAGAATTCAATGATTTTTGTAGCTTGAAAATGAACATTTATTGAATTCGAAACGTCTTCATTAAAACTAAAACTCCTTCCTGAAATATGCCTTTCGACCTTACCAATGTCATCTAAAGAATTGACCGATATTTTTAACAGCATTGTGACAACATTTTACAGATGGTAACATGTAGCCTCCACTTAATAAAGGACCAGTTGAACATGTGTACAGACGCGAGTGTCTTATGTTAATACAACGTGTCCGTAGGCAGACGAAGTCTAATGTAACCAATTCCAAACACAACCGCGTTGACGTGAAGTTGTCCTGGCGCGTCACTTGGACGCGGAGCTGCCGTCCTCGATCTACATGGCGTGACGAGAGTTAACCGCGCGTTTTACAGCACCCCTTATATTAACAATTTTCTGTCAGCAATTGTATAAAATTATTAATCGTTGTATTCTGACTATTTTTAAATTAAAATATTAATGCTATTGGAATCATTTTTATTTGTGATTTTAAAATTCTAGGATTAAGATAACTATGGAAATTTTTCCGAAAACATGTGATTAAAAACAAAGTAATTTATAAAGGGAAAATCAATACGACAATTGATAAGAAAACAACGCGTTTGGTTTCTTGCCTTGCAATCCTTCACAAACTCATGCCACTACATTGCACTTTACCGAGCGTATATCATCACCATTGACTTGTGTGCAGACTCGTAATCAATCTGATAATAGTTAGNAAAGGGAAAATCAATACGACAATTGATAAGAAAACAACGCGTTTGGTTTCTTGCCTTGCAATCCTTCACAAACTCATGCCACTACATTGCACTTTACCGAGCGTATATCATCACCATTGACTTGTGTGCAGACTCGTAATCAATCTGATAATAGTTAGGGTAACATGGGGCAGCAGCCCCCCTTTTTTAAATTAAATTTTGGATGAAGTTTTAAGTGATGCGGGGTAGTCCTTTGTTTTGTTTAAAAGTAAAACTAATGAGGAATGTATGATGTGAATTACACGCCTATAGAGTTATTTATTTTTTATTAAACACTATTTTGTAAAAAGTGTCACAATGGGCCCATTGCCCCACCCATAGGGCAATGAGACCATGGGCTTGGGGCGAGCCCCTTTACCTCAATTGCATATTTTTTGTTTAAAAATGATAAAACAGCACTTACAGTTCAAAAAAGAAAAGTGTAACAAAAAATATTTCATTCATTCGTATATAAAAACTTAAAAAAAATCATATCCTTAACTTGAAAAAAACATAAATTGTTGGCTTAAAAAATCTATCAATGACGTAAAAAAATATTTCCATGACATAAAAATATATATCCATGACTTGAAAAATATATCCTTGCCATTAAAAATTAATCCATGACATGAAAAAATGTATCATTGACTAGAAAAAAATATATTTACTTGATCAGAAAAAATTGCGTTCCAGTTTCGTCCATAATCCAGATATTATGTGCAGGGAATTCGTACTTAGTCGTAATTTCAGCCAACACCTTAAAAAACTCATCAATTTTTGGCTCTTTGGTGTTGGGCGCATGGGCGCTTTGCCCCGTGACACGCGTAGGCCCGTTGCCCAACTAGGTTTCATTTCAATTTATTTCGCGTCAACATTTTATTATAAAAGCTATACGTGGCTTGTATTGTCTAAACTTGAACTTAAAATTATTCCTATAAATAATACTTCCAAAATATAATTCACAATAATTTCAAAAGCTTCATATACAGTAATCGAAAACAGTTTTATTTAGCAGCAAATAAATTTTTAACTGGGCAAAAACAGTTATTTGCGAGTAACTTATCAACGCAAATTCTCAACAAAACGTAGAGACATGCACCTCGGCCCAGTGAAAATGTCGACCGGCGGTAGAGAACACAGCCCAAAATCTACCATACTTAGCGGGAACCCGCCATGGGAAAAGCGGGAAACCCGCCATGACAAGAAGTGGTCCCGTTGCCCCATGTTACCCTATGCAGCTGTGTCGCTCCTTTTTCTTTAAATTAGTATCGGAAAATACATGGCTTATGTGTGACCGATGTATAGGAGGAATTTAACAAAGAGTTGGAAGAACTCTTTTTCTTCATATGATTTCGTTTTTATTTGCAGCGAATGTTTAACTCGGCACAGCTGAACTCACCAAAGTATTGATGGAACACAAAAATAGATCTGCTGTTGGCTTTCATCGTAGGTGTTGTTGAGGCCCACACTCAGAATTGGGACCCAGACTCCGTATTGGGGCCCAGACTCAGGATTGGGGCCCAGACTTAGAATTGGGGCCCAGACTTAGAATTTAGTCCCAGACTCAAAATTGGGACCAGGCTCAGAATTTCGCCGGTGTACCAAATTGGAATTGGTACTAAGGTGTCCCAAATCCTTTGAAAATACAAACCAAGCTAACTTATATATATATGTATGCATCATTATACGAAAATCTCTTTCTTAAGTTAGCCTGCGATATCATTATAAAATACATTTAATTTCTATAGACTGGTACTCAAATACGTGGCTTGTATTCGTAGATTGATATAACAGTCACGAACAAACATAGCGATTATTCTGAGGAAAAAATAACAATTTTTGAATATTGTATTCCCTAACCACTCGGAAGGGTGGGCAAGTGGTTACAGTGCAGAGTACCATGATTGGAGCAGTGAGTTGTTGGTTCGATCCCAGCTTGCAGTGACAATTATAGTAAAAATCAGCGAGCTGGTAGAGCGATTACGCGGTGTACCATATTACGGATAAGTCAGATGATTAGATGATCTCCCACAAAAGTCTTCCATATGTTTCATTGTAAAGCCAACATCATGGATGAATGTACATGAATGTCACTTATGAAAAATGTACTGTGCATGAATGCCATGGATGAATGTATATGAATGTCGCGGATGTACATGAATGTCACGGATGAATATTGTACATGAATGTCACGGTTGCATTTAGCAGATCTGCCACCCGCCCACGCCGCGTTATTTGCACGCTACAAACATCACGGAACAAAGAGCTCATATCTCACTCAGAGAAGTACGTGAAACTTCGTTCAAAAAGCGAAGCGATTTTAGCACTTGAGTGGGTTATCCGGACCCAGCTTTGCTCAGTAGTGGCGTGCCAGTGATACTTTTTCTCTCTGCCCGTGGTATGGGTAAGAAAATGCGTTGATATTTGGACAATATGACCCACTCATGTCTCGGAGTGCGCCTGTAATGTTTGCAGTGTACATGTGCCCCAACTTGTACAAACTTGAACACATTTTCTGTGCAGCACAAAATTTCCCCATAAAAGAAGCTGCTCCGCGCGCAGCACTTCACTAGTGCTTCACTGAGCAGGCGAAGCACGCGCTGTGATTTGATTTCTTGCGTTCAGAATTGCTAAAATATTGAATACTAGACAAAATCGGTAGGGTAAAGAGAACAGAAATGGGGTGTTCAGTTAATATTGTTGTCCTGAACCTGGCCTTTATGGTTATCGCTTCTTGTGTTGTCGCTGTGAGTATTTCTTTGTTGTGTTATATTATTATTTGGATATACAGTGTATGTAAATGTTTGACCGATGTATGTGCGAACTCGATTTTTCGGATGATGGCAAACTCAATTTTCCGATATTTTGTAGATTAATGTTATGATTACTTGACCATTAACTTAGTGATTAGTTGGCCAACGGATTAAAACTATGAGTCCCATGTTTTATACATTATGATAGTTGTGGATTTACCTACAAGCTGAAAAGAATAATATACCTCTAATCTGTACAAATATATATATCAATAGGAGTTGAGATGAATCTCAAGCTCTACTGCTAATGTGTAAATGATTATGAGGATTAAGAAATTTTATTCACGATCTTCCAATGAACGATGATCTCTAAACCAGAATTAAAAAGAGTCTAGCTTCTAAAACCGAATAGAAAAAATTGGGTGGAAAGAATTAAAGAGAAAACAATACCACGGTATCCTAATGAAGAGTGGAGTATTATTAATATGTGACTCCATCCGATTTGAGCAGAATGAGTTATCAAAGGAATGAGTTAGCAATCAACAACGTCATTTCTGCTTCGAGGACATAATGAAATTCGAAAAAAACATATAACGATTTATACAATAAAGCTTAACATGAGCATAAAAAACAGCTCCCATACCGCAACAACAACGCTGCATAGACCCTTCCTAAGTCTCGGACAAATTTACAGCCGGACTTGCGGCCGGTCTCGCAGCAAATCTCCAAATTCACTGAGCAAGCAATATCTCCCAAAGTAGTGAACGTAGCTCAATAAAACTTGGTACACGTATTCATTAGGACGTAACGGTGATGTTTAGCTCGTGAAAATTGTTTAGATTTTGCCTTCGTTTGCGATCTTTTATTTCATTTTCCTACATTCGGGATTTGAACAGCAATACGTGCTTAAATTCGCAGTGAGCAAGAAATTTTTCCTAAAATACTGAACAAATTTGAACGGAACTTCGAATGTGAATACCTTACCTCCTAACGGTGATGTTTAGCTCGTGAATTTTTTTTTCGATTTTGCATTCGTTTGCGTGTTAAATGGCTTTACGTATACGACTCTTGGTCAATGCGAGTTTAACAATCGGCCTGGGAAATGCCGGTCATTTCTCCGTATATCCGTATAACTCGCAAACGAAAGCAAAATCTAAAAAATTGCTACGAGCTAAACATCACCGTTGGAAAGTTAGTTTTGTATATTCAAAGTTTCGTTCAAATCTGTACAGTAATTTAGAAGAAATTTCTTGCTCACTGCGAATTTCGGCACTTATCGCCATATAACTCACGAATGAAGGTGAAATTCCAAAAATTTTCAAGAGCTAAACATCACCGTTACGTGCTAATGAATACGTTTACCAAGTTTTATCGAGCTACCTTCATTAATTTATGAGATATTCTTTACTCACTGGATTTGGGAGACCGGCCGCTGTCCGGCCGCGAGTCCGGCCGTAAATTTGTCCGAGACGCACTCTTCCTCGATCTGTAATAATCGATCTAATAATTACTAAAACTAATCATTTTCAAAAGTAAATCATGAAATTAAGTAAATAATTAATTACATAAATTATTTATTTTCATTATAAAATACATAAAATTATAGTCTATTGGTTACTTGATTTATTATTTAATAAATTTATTGAATTTATTATATTGTTTAATATTAAAATCAATTAATTTCATTTTGCATTCAATTAATTTATTATTAAAATAATTTAAACAACATAAATAACGTTATTAATTAGTTGTCCTCAATGGCCAGACTTTATAACAAATCTAAATGCTTTGATGGGCAATAAATAAGAAAACCATTAGAAATAATCCCGTGTGTAATTCTAGGAAGATGGCGCGCAGTGTAATTAATTTATTGATGCTTCATTTATGAATAAGTATTTTGATTATATTTTTCGCAAAAAATCGTAATACCTGCAATTTTTTCAGGTAATCGTTGTACAGTGAGATGAATAAATCTCATTTTAACTTTAAGAACGGATATTTGATGTAAGGGATTTGAATGATAATTAATTTGTGACATAAATCTGAAATGAAACCGGCCGGTGGAAATGATTTTATATTTGCGTAAAAAAAATTTACATGGTTTTAGAAGCCAGCTGACATATCACCTCTTCAGATTCTTGCAAAGCTGGTAAATCTGACTAATATACTTTCGATATTTTTAATTTTTTAAGTCATGTTTATCATTAAAATTTTAATAAATATGATCACAAAACAGAGAAAAACTGTATCAGAAAAATAAAAAATTAATGTTAAGGATGCTGAGCAATATCGCTGCATGGAGACAGTGAAGTTTCACGTCGTTAGCCTCAGTTTCCGCAGGTGGCCCGGTATCAGGAATAATTGCCTAGTGTTTAACAGAAATAAATATAAAATCTAGAAAAGAAATGGCCGCACCAGGTCTTTTCGAATGGTTTCTTGTGTGTACTACATCGCAAATGTTTAACATTGTTCTACGCAGCTGTGTAGCTTTTATTCGAGATCTTCGTGCTGGAAAAAACAGGGCATCTGTGTGACGAAGTTATACACGAAATTTCAAAGAGATGCGTAGAACAATGTTAAACATTTGCGATGTAGTACACACAAGAAACCATTCGAAAAGACCTGGTGCTGCCATTTCTTTTCTAGATTTTATATTTATTTCTGTTAAACACTAGGCAATTATTCCTGATACCGGGCCACCTGCGGAAACTGAGGCTAACGACGTGAAACTTCACTGTCTCCATGCAGCGATATTGCTCTGCATCCTTAACATTAATTTTTTATTTTTCTGATACAGTTTTTCTCTGTTTTGTGATCATATTTATTAAAATTTTTATATTAAACATGACTTATGAAGAAGCAACATGTCTCATACTTTTCTTTGTGTGAGTCATGTCGCAAGTGTTCATCAGATCTGAGCTCTTTGTCCTTGTATTTAGGCTTCGCAAACATATATCCATTGTAGGCGTACATTGTCAAGTGTCGAGGAGGCCTAGACTCTAGCTTCTAGAAACCTTCTAGTATCATGGGTGGATGCCAGAGTATCTAGTACACATTTAATGATGTATTGAATTGAATTAACCGAATAAAAATTCAGAACCCCTATAAACGCCAAGTAATTTCACATCACTTCATTAAAAAGGTTTTGATTACCAGCTCTACCATCTGTTCAAAAATGTATATAGAGGCGCGCAAAATATAAAAATGTATATGTAGTCACACAGAATATAATTCATATCAATTAAATTGAAATATCCTGAATGCCTAAATCATTGTACTAATGATCAACTATTTTTCTATTACTTAATGGCAAACCTAAAAAAGGTAAATAAGTTAAGGTATGTATACCAGAATGTTGCATCTCGTGAATGGTGCATAGCGATCCTGATCTTCTTCAACTCAAACCTCATATATTATAGGTAATTATTTTATATATTATAGGTAACCGTTTTAAATATTATAGGTAACCATGTTATATATTATAGGTAACCATGTTATACTGTATATTATAGGTAACCGTGTTATTTATTATAGTTAACCATGTTATATGTTATAGGTAACCGCGTTATATATTATAGTTAACCATGTTATATGTTATAGGTAACCGCGTTATATATTATAGGTAACCATGTTATATAATATAGGTAACCGCGTTATATATTATAGGTAACCATGTTATATAGCCAAGTAATTTCACATCACTTCATTAAAAAGGTTTTGATTACCAGCTCTACCATCTGTTCAAAAATGTATATAGAGGCGCGCAAAATATAAAAATGTATATGTAGTCACACAGAATATAATTCATAGTTTTTATAATTCAGCAGTTTTTAAGCTTAGGCCCAGTTTAAATTCAGCTGTGAGCTCCTATCCCCTTGAAATTGTGAATAGATAGGTTTTTATGCCCTATTACTTGTAAATTTAGGTTCTAATTGTGTTCTGTGCTTTCAATTGTAATAACTTGTGACTTTCTATGTATGTTCTAGATTCTATGAACTGACGATGGAGCTGGACTCCGAAACGTTTTCTATAAAGATATGAATTTTTGTGGACTATTCTTCGCTTTTAAATTTTTAGTCAACTTGCGATTTAAGCAAATATGTGACATTAATACTATATCAATTAAATTGAAATATCCTGAATGCCTAAATCATTGTACTAATGATCAACAGAGTTTGCTATATGCTTATAATCGCTCAGTCAAACTTAAACTTGAATTACAATACATATTGGGCAGAAATTATTACATTTTTGCATGAGCAAACTCATTGATCGAAAGTCTGATGTTAAATTTATCAACAAAATCGTACGGTTGCAAAAAATATTCGACGTCTGAAATAATTTTCATTTTTCTTAATGGCAAACCTAAAAAAGTTGAATAAATTAAGGTATGTATACCAGAATGTTGCATCTCGTGAATGGTGCATAGCGATCCTGATCTTCTTTAACTCAAACCTCATATATTATAGGTAATTATTTTATATATTATAGGTAACCGTTTTAAATATTATAGACAACCATGTTATATATTATAGGTAACCGTGTTATATATTATAGGTAACCATGTTATATATTATAGGTAACCATGTTATACTGTATATTATAGGTAACCGTGTTATTTATTATAGGTAACCAAGTTATATATTATAAATAGTTAACATGTTATATGTTATAGGTAACCGCGTTATATATTATAGGTAACCATGTTATATATTATAGGTAACCGCGTTATATATTGTAGGTAACCATGTTATATGTTATAGGTAACCGCGTTATATATTATAGGTAACCATGTTATATATTATAAATAGGTAACCATATTATATGTTATAGGTAACCGCGTTATATATTGTAGGTAACCATGTTATATATTATAGGTAACCATGTAATGTATTATAGGTAACCATGTTATATGTTATAGGTAACCTCGTAATATATTATAGGTAATCATGTTACATATTATAGGTAACCATGTTATTATATGTTATAGATAACCGCGTTATATATTACAGGTAACCACGTTTTTTTATGTAACCATATTATATATTATAAATAGGTAACCATGTCATATGTTATAGGTAACCGCGTTATATATATAGGTAACCATGTTATATATTATAGGTAACAGTGTTTGGATCATCTCAAATTTGCTACTCTGAACGAAAAAAAAACTTTCTCGACCCTGATTGAACGAAAAGTGAGAAATAATAAAAAAATTGTAAGGTCCGCCTCATCAACATTGCCTTTCTCATTGTTCTTGCATTTAATAGTGTAGAATTAACTAAACTAGACGAAACGTGTTTACACTATAAATGGTAGAATTCTAAAGAATTTCCATGCACTGGAATCAAATATTAAATTTTTAAATCAAATCGTACCTACCACCAGTGGATTTTAAACAGTGATTAATTCCCTTTACTGATTCAATCGCTTGTAAAACAACCAATCATTACTGAACTAAATTTACTGACTAATTTGTCCTACACTTTGTGACCATGTAAATGACATTATGTTAGGTTTCAAAGCGTTTAATGATTTATATTTACTCTATTTATAATTATGTTTAATCCGTAACGACTACATTACTGAAGGAAGTAGCAGAAATTTTGTAATTAAATGGACTCATCGGTCAAACATGGTGAATACTACTAAACTTACATGACATTTCGCGCTGAAAGATCGTATATCACCTTAAACCTTTCATGGCCAATCACAGAAATAGAATGAAATTAAATTTCAGAAACCAGTACAAGAATGTTGGACAATTATAGGATATGTTCTCCCGTACGTAGTTGCAAATTTTTGACAATTTATATTGTGTTTCGCAGTTGAAGAATCTATTCAATATGATGACTGAAAAATGAATAAAATTTAACTTTAAATATTAAAATGTAAAGTATAGTGATTTAACTATAATTAAATGATATATCATCAATTTGTTTTAATTAACTTTCTAAAAATGGCTATTTCCATATTAAAAACCTGGGATGAAACTCATTGCAAATTTCCGAGCCATAACTTCCGCCAAAATGCTCATATTTTAACTCTCCGGCACAGGTGGAAGTTATGCTAGTTATAAAAAAGGGTCAGTTCTAGAAGAACCAAATATGGTCGCTTCAGGTCTGCTCCAAAAAAAACTCCTTAGTAAGGACCTAGAAGACCGCTTTGATTTCTCTCAAATAAGTAACCATACATGGTCACTTGTCCGCGAGAGGGATAGATGGCAAAAGACCAATCGCCGAACAAAGGACCTTTCTTTGTGTGGAAGTGTGAGTCTTTATGTGGCAGTGTGTGTGTGTGTGTGTGTGTGTGTGTGTGTCCGTGTGCGTGCAGGATAGTGTGTTTTTCCCTATGAAAGAAGCTGCATCTCGCAGATCGGGCCTCACTGAATGTGAGAAGCAACCGCTGAGCATTTATTGACTCTGTTTAAAATTGAACAGCTTTTGAGTTATTGATAAATCCGCCAAGGGAATGGAACAAAAATGATTTGTTCAGTAAACATTATTTTCCTAAACCTATTTTTGCATATTTGCTCATGTGTTCTTGCGGTGAGTTCTTCTTTCAAAGTCATACTGTAATAATCGATACAAAATCCTCGACACCAATATGTTAAAAAAATTGTAATGTTTCTACCCGCTTGGTCGGCACAGAACTTTTCGCCTGCGATACTATTTTATGTATACTGTATGTAAGGCCACACAGGTTGAACATTTGGTGGAGGGTCCTGTAAAAACTTCTATAGTAAAGAAGCGTTAATTTTCAACATATGCTGTTTGTAAGTGTGAAAGTTAAAATTTGTATATTTAAGTTCATTATATGGATTGATTGTTTCCTAAAAAATGAACCTCTGAACCTCTGAACCTCTGAACAATAAAAATTCGATTCATTCATGCCATCTTGCAAAATTAAAAAATCACCTACTGAAAGTAATACATTCAATTTTGTAAGTACAAGATTTGTGTCATTCCGCTTTGAAAATCATTGGAACGAGTGCGTTAAATAAATGTTGTTGGACTAACAATGGCAGCATCTGTGCGTCGAGCAACGCAAAAAGGCAGATTTTTGAGTTTTTATTGAAATAGGAGCGGTTATGAGGAATTATTTTTTGTGTAGAGTAGTTAGTCGACTCATAATTGTATCGATTTATACTTATTTTTCTAACAGAAAAAGTAAATTTTGTTCAATAACGTTAGGACGCAAATGATTTTGTGTATTCTCATTAATGAATCACTAATTTGTTGTTAAGTTTTCCCTATCGCACTTTCCATCATCAATTTGTCTCACCCCAATATTACCACGATGTATGTAAAATCAATCATGTTCATGTATAAATACGTACATAGTTCTGTCAGTATCGAGACGAAATTAGATAAATTCCCTGACTTCAGGTAACAGTGAGACATTTTCGCGCCCACTTAATATGCCGTAATTAGTTTACACTAAATTGTGGGACTTGATGACGGAGAAAAGATGAACGCCATTCTGAGACATCACTTTCTTTGGTCGACTTTGTTCGTTTAAGGTTAGGTGTGGGAGAAAAACTTTTCTATAACACTGATAATTCTACTGAGGTTGGATCCAGGTAGCACAGTTTTTTATGCATTCAGTAGCAAATGGAATATATCATTTAATCGTAATCATGGTATTTCCAATCTATAGCTATATATATTTAAAATTTGACAAATCCAAACTTTGTTTTGGCACGCAATTTCTTTCAAATTAAAAAATATATATATTTAAATAAAAATTTTATTTGGATTGACTTAGCCTAAAAAGAAAGGTCACTAGCAATGAAACTTAATCAATAATCTTACCCTAATCTTTAGATGTTAGCGTTTTTTTCATGTGCCGTTTTGTGGACGTATAATTGGCATGACTGGAAATTAGCTTGTTTATTAATTACCGGACGCACTTTCGTCCGGTCATGTACCATCGTCCGGCAATACTACCAATAACGTCGGGTTAATAGCGAAGCTATATATTATATATATGTATATTTATGTATAATGGTCTCCTTCATCAAGCATGTAATCAAGTTGCTGGATGATCATTGCCCGAATTTTCCCCCGCAGATGCCCGCCAATAACGGGGCACCTCGGGGAAGTCTCCTGAACGTGGTGGTGGATGGAGTGGAATATTCCCCACAAGAATTTCGTCGACATAACATGCAGAGGAACATGCTCCTCTCTGCAAACATGTGGCCAATTGGAGAAAATGGAACGGTTGTAGTTCCCTACCGATATGGAGGTAAGGGAATTTCAATCATCCAAATTGAGAACAGATAGGAATAACGAGTTTTCTCCCGATACCAAGAGCGAATGCTTAATACCCATGAGAATTTACAATTGGCCATTGTGCATCAATCCTCAATTTAAACGATATATATATACATACGAAAACTACACTTTTTCATGAGTTTCGAGTACTTTAATTATTCGTAAGCGTTCTGTAATCATAAATTGCTCGTAGCAAGATTTGAAAATTCTACTAATATCCATAAGCGGATTTTCTCCTTAATAAGCCATTCGACCATCCATTCAAAAGTTAATCTCAAAGGAATAGGTGAAAAACGCGATGACAACTAGATTGCAAAAATTTACTGTTTATAAATCGCATTTTTCATTCCCATTTTAGGCGATAGCATGCGATAAATACTTATAGAACTTTTAACCTATTCGAAAATAGCTTATCAATAATATTTGAGAATATTTCTTGATTTTAAATTTGGCAATAGCGAGTAAAATAATAACAGGTCTCTCTGATATTTTTTGGTATCTTCTCGACCGGTTAGTTGAGCCAACACCATACCTGCCGCTCATGGTTATTTCCAAAGATTGAATAAAACCTAAATTTGATTTAAACACAATGCCAGCTCATCCTAGACTAAGTTTGGTGACAAAGAAAACAGTTTCAAATAACTTATTTCGTGATGATTACTAAGTAACAAGAGATGATACTAACAATGATGAAAACTAACAAGATGATTACTAAGTAACTTTGTTTTTTTTTAAATCGGGGTGAACAAGGTGATGATAAACCAAATCTAACATGAACTTAAGGCAATGAAAATGAATCGTAAATTCACCATTTCTCATCACAAACGTTTCCGATACCAGGTTCGTCATCAATGTCATCAATGATATATTTTAGAGAATACATGCATGATAAATGAAGAAATTGTAAGTTTCTGTGGAAAAGATTAAATCCTGAGTTCAAAAAAAACGGAACAAGAACATAAAACATATTCCTAATCAATTCCAAGAGGTAAAAAGATTTCAAGTGGATTCCGTAGGCATTATTAAGGCAGGAAATAGGTCTTAAGTCCCGGCCACTTGAGGTGGAACCAAGAGTTTTAAAATTTCTCTCCAACCTAGTTACGTCACACTGTTCGGCAATCCAAAATTAAAGGTTGCGCAATGTTATTCAACGCTCGCCGATGCTCAGCGCGCACATCTGTACTCATAAACTAGGAAATATCTTATTTAGGCTGTAATGGCATCTTTATACCGGAAGAAAGAACAAATTTTGAAATTATTAATCTGTAACACATGCAAGTTATCATTCTGAAAAAATTGATGAATAAGATCTCCAAATTTGTGGACATAGTTTCCGATGAGCTCACAAAGTATGGCAAAGGACAATAAATTATTGTCCTACAATCAACCTCATTAAATGTTTCAAAATATCGTTAAGACAAAAGTTTTTTTAATTCAGTAAATATTACCTTGGTTTGGAACCCAATTATATGGAATACATTACAAATGAATTAAAAATCACAATGCATATCATGGAAGGTGGAACAAATTCAATAGGCTCTGCTATGTTTGTTTATTGTACCTGTAATCGCATAATTTTTAAAAGGATGAGAAGCTGGCCTTCGAAATGTTTTTGTCATTCTTTGCTTTCCAATCTTTGGCAAACTTGCGATTTAAGCAGACTAATAAAGAAGGGAATGTGAACCAAATTTTGAAAATTTCTTTTAACCAAACACTGAACAATTTTGTCCTTCACAAGCCGAGATGAACAAGGAGATGATTATCCTATTATGTCCTCCAACAGTCGGGGTGAACAGGGATATAATGGAGCTCGCCCTGAGGAAATGGGAGAAGGACACCTGCATCAGGTTCCGCGAGATGGCGCCGAATGAAGTTTTGGAAAACAACTTCCTTGACATGAAGTTCAAAAAGCAATGCACCTCCACCGTGGGCGCCGTATCTGACGGTCCAACAGTTATACACGTCGAAGATGCTTGTGGTGTATGAATATTTATTAAGATTTATAATTTAAAAGAATTAAAACTGTACATCTAATTCAAATAAATTCAACCCGGGAGCTTAGTATTGATTTTCCGTTTATTTTAAAAAGAATATTAATATACTTTCCTGCTAGTACTCGTGTTTTAACAAGAAGCGCCCACACATCACTTCCAAATAAATATTTTATTCTAATATGAACTGTTATATGTTTACTTAATCATGACCTAGAATGCCTAGTATTGTTAGCGGTTTCATTTATAGAACATGGGACTTAAATAATGTTAGTAAAGTAGGTATACATACAGAGCTTCTTAAGCCAGGAAAATATTTAACTGAGGATATCTAGAAGGCCGACCTAATAAATTAGCGAAATTCCAAAGAAATCGATGGACATAAGTCATAATTTTTATATTGACAGTATTCAGTTATTAATTCATTCGGAGGGAAAATTACTTCCTAATAATCATCATTCCCTTAATAAAAATAAATTCTGAGTGAATATACATAGTTGCTCCGGGTTAACTAGGACGTAAGATTTACGTTCAAATTAGCCATATCGGCAAGCTTTCATAACTACTGGTTTTAATTTTGCAAGTATTAATTTTGAACGTTGAAACAAATCGTAAGCCTTGCCTTCGTTAGTGAAGATCTGGGGCGATCAATTACCTGATTATTATACACAATTAGCAATTAATTAGTTTGGAATGAAGAGACTACGTTAAACATTCCTTTCCAGAACTACAAGCCGGATTCTCGTGACATTGCCCTATCAATATCATATGATATTGATAATTTTTAGCATAAGTACCTACAATTACGTTAATTCAGTTTTTTTGCAGGCTAAAGGCTTCCTCCACGAGCTTGCTCACGCTCTGGGATTCACGCACGAACAAAATCGAAACGACAGGTGGGGTGCGCCTGTAGGCATGTTTCGCGCGTGTCTTAAACGTGGTGCAATTGATTTTTTTCCTCAAAATATATCGAAAAATAGTTTTATTTACGCAATCCATAATTTCTCTACTGATTAAATTTAAGATAAATAGTTTATTTACTGGATGGCTATTGAGTTCATCTTACTCTCTAAGGCACTCCGTATTCACTAAAATTTGAATGAAAAGATTATGATTATCCTAACAATTAAGTCACCTTCCCGCCGCACTTTAATATGGGAATTCGAGAAAAATTATTAAATTCTACCCGATTGTATTAATATATATTATTTCAAGAGAGTGATACTTTACCCACTCATTGGCTAGATATGAGCCCTCCTAACAGTTGATTAGTTGAATTATGTGCGGTACAATATTTATTCAAGCAATATATAATGACATCAATAGTTATTCTATGCCATGTCTCATGAGCATCGATTCAATACTGTGGCGGCTGATACGCAGAACGGCAACAAATGAGGCTCAAAAAAAGGAATCGCTCTTTTGCCCAACACTCTTTAGAAAGGCCGAACAACCAGCTTATTTGGGCACCCAACTAGACTAGAGAAGAATATTTCGTTTCACATTTTAATGCTTGTATAGATGATACTGAATATTGTTATTATAACCGTAGTATTATGCGTGTTCACAAGTGCATGTTTGTATCCATTATACTGACCACTGCTATCATAACCGTAGTGTCCATGATATATGAAGGTAAGCGTTAGGACGCAAATTACCACGGTTATGATAGTAATGATCAGTATTATGAACATTAACCAATACTATTACGACCATTGCACAGAGACAAGTACGTGCGCATCTACCAAGAGAACGTCGATCCTAAGGAGGACAAAAACTATTATGTCATAGAGCGCACCGAAATTTTTGATGTGCCATTCGACTACAACTCGATCATGATTGGATCTGAAGCGGTGAGTGCATGCTAACAATGGGTGCGCAGCCGTATACCAGCAAATTAACGCTCAAATCAGCCCTGGAGTCAACATCAACCATCTAAATGCTATAGATATTGTCATCCTGGCACCAAAGCAGCTGTAGTCAATTGACCTATCTCACCACACAAATTTTAAACAACACTGCATCAGCACACAAGCTGCTACTCCACATAGTTAACGGTCAATACGTTGTTCTCCAATGCTTTATAACCCATACCATCACTTCTTAAACATGCTGTTATCCTAAGTGTCCACTGACCACGCTGCATTGCCGCAAATGTGAACTGTACCTAACGGTAATTCGTCATCACCTTACTTACTCCGCAAGACGTTAACTCCGCGTCACTGTTTCCCTGCCTTACTATCCCAAAGCATCTTCTTCCCCCCACACTTACCCCGACTCTCCACCATTATCGCATGGCTAACTCGATGCTTTTCTCGCAGACCTTTGATTCTTATCCGAATTAGGTTAGGTTACAATTCGTATAGATCCTCTTTTCATAGCGTAATGCAGTCAAGTGAGCAGAAACTAAGAAAAGCCGTCCGACAGTCAGTGAAAAAAGGCGGGGAGACGGGGTATGCGTGGAGGTAGAGTTATGCTGGGGGAAAACAGCTGCGCCTAACGGACGGGCTGGAGTGCTGGCTGTGTATCAACAGCGGTATGGCGTAGGGAGTTGCTTACCGAATATCGTGAGGAGGTTAGACGGCATGGGATAGAGCTGTTGGGCGGTTTTAAATACGGCGTAGAGCGATTGTATTGTTGGCTTACTTCTCATTAGCTCATGGTTAATTTCCATGAAGGGGATTTGTACCTTTGGCTTTTAACATATAATCTCTTAGTCTACTCTGCCCCTTTAGCAGGCTTACGCACGGAAAGGAGGATGAAAGATATGCTGGTCTTGGGCAATGCTGGCCTCTGGCATGCATCCCCTAACAATGTATCGAATTATGCATTTTGTGTTAAAATAATTTAAAAATTTAATTTTTAAATAACTTTTGATGACGCTGTTTTATGGACATCTAATTTATTGACAACAAACTGTATAAATTATTGCCACGTTTTTTTAGTCTAAACATTTGCAGGTAAGTCGTTAAATTCAAACTGATAGGAATAAAATCTATCTCATGAGTTAATACGTTAAAATTCCTCTACAGTTCCTTTCTATTTTATAGTCGATCCCGGTCAAAATTTTATTTGCACATTGTTTACAAGACGTAGTTGATAAAATGAAAATGACTATATTATGTCTCATACAAGTCAGCATTCGACGTGTATTTTTCTGCATAAACTATAACATAAATATTTGTGAAAGACAGGCCGTGATCAAGATTTTAATCTATTAATTTTCTTCTAAAAAAATTGGGCTGTTACATATAGGTGGAAAATCTATTTGAATTTACAAGGTTGTCTGTCCATGAATGTTCAAGGTTCTTCCTGATGTTTAAATGATTTATGAACGATTTGTCATCCCGTTTCCTACGATGCCTTCATTCTTCATACAATGATGAGTCAAGCTGTTGCAAGTATAAAATATGGACATCGCCGCACTTACGTTATCATACGTCAAACATTAGGATCAAATGACGGAGAATTATTATTTGTGACTGGATTAAATTTTATGTCACGCTTAAATTTCGATGATTTTTATCTAAACCAAATTATTTACATAAATGCAACCTATTATCTGAATGGTATTAAGAAACCATTTAGGACCTAAAGCCTAGGTTGCAACGAAGCAGAAATTTTCACTTAGCATTACGTACCGCCCATTGAACGAATATGTCCTTCATACCAACTTACCGCTCACTAAACGAGTATATTACTTAGTCTCTTTTACCGCTCATTGAACGAACATGTCCTTCATACCAACTTACCGCTCACTAAACGAGGATATTACTTAGCCTCACTTACCGCTCATTGAACGAACAAGAAGATTTCTCAGAAAATCATGCTGTAAAATCAGAGCACGTAGGCAGAACAGCGATCTTCAAGTTATTGAACAGCAAGGAAACTCTACAAGTGCAGATGAACACTTTCGAACAGAAGGAGAAAATTGAAACGAACGCATCCCAATTCCTGATTATCTAGAATTCTAGATTAGTAGGCAGCGAAGAAGCTGTTGTTTGTCGCTGTCGTGCGCCCGAACCTAGAGTTTGGAAATGCCGCGAGATCACCGAAACTTGTAAAGGACAAAAATCTAGTAGAGTAATCATAGATGTGTTACAAGGATAATTCCAGGCTTGGATGGCAAGTCACATAAAGGAAGATTGAAGAATATGAGGCTTTCAAGCATCTGTTATAAAGGTCTGCGTGGTTACCTAATTGAAGTATACAACTGTACCAAAGGTTTATTTAAGGTCCCGGAAGGATGACTATAATTTGAAACCAGCACCAACTCCAGGAACCACGACCATAAACTAAAAAACTGCTCTACAACAACATTTCTTCCCGCTCCGAGTCGCCGACACGTGGAACAGCCTCCCCGATGGCAGACATGAAAATGCCTAGCACCATATCGAACCTGATGGAAGTATAGTAGCTATTTCAAACTATCGTTAGTTTTGAAAAAATCTGGTCAAAGGACCTGTTTTTAGATATCTCCTATGAACAAGTCACGAAAAGTATAAGAATCGGCGACAGGCAGCATCAGACCTATTATTCAACGCCGACATCATTATGATATGATACGATGTAACACAACCGACGACGGAAAAAAATATGGAATATGGGGTTTGAACTCTATATTTATTCAAATGACAGGCACATTGATTTAGGGCTTCAACCTACAATAGGTTTAGGTTTCGGCAGCCTGGAAGGACCAGCATACGGGTCCAAGGCTGTGGAAACACCAATAGTTATAGTTATGGTGATAAGTCATAGGCAGAGGATTAAGTTAGTTACGGTGTTAAATTTAGCTTCAGTTTATACAGTAATCCTTATAGTTTATACAGTTATCGTTATAGTTTGTACAGTTATAGTTATATGGTTATCGAAAGTTTTTTTGCAGATGTAATGTTCTTTTATGATTAGTAGGACAGCAGCACGCCTCGACCGTAGGCGCACGCCAGTCCCAGAGCAGGTCTCACGCTTGTAGTGGACTCCAGTCGTTGCGTGGCGGGACGACAGACGTCGGATGACAGGACGACAGACGTCGGACGACAGGACCTCGACCAATGTACAATACCGCCAAATACGTTGCTCAGATGTGAACATAAAGCTTGAGTAAGGATAATTGAAAATATTTGAACAGAAATACGTGAACAGGTTGCTGTTTGGCTGTAAATGAAAGACCTCATGAATCGTCACGACCAGACACATGAACAAATTGCATCGTGCTGCTCCCATCAAATATCTAGTTGGATGCAAATTAAATAACTAAAGTTTAAATTTCAGAGCAACATATAGTCAAATAGATTCACTTAAACCAAGGCTTCTAAATATAAGGAAGCGAGCCGAACCGTGACCGGCTAAGCCGACTTCACCAACACAGGTAAAGAAGAAGGCGAGACCGGCAGCAGTCGGCTACGCCGCTGTATGTGGTCACGTCATATGTACAGAGGTTGCATCGTCTTATTCATGATATGATATATGATATGAAACTCGTCCGACATCATCAGCGACGACAACTGCCTTCACAACTCGAGCTATAGCTCTATATATAAAATGTTGTTTTCCTTTGGGCGGGATTTGGAGAAATAGAGATTTTTAGGCTTACGAATTGGCTAGAATCAATATTCGAATACTACGTCATTTTAAATGTTCCAATTTGTCTTTAATTCACGCATTAAAAAGGACCAGAGTTCTTAAAAGAAATGCAAATCACATTCCTGAATGAAATTCTGAATATAATTTTTCTGTCTACGGAAATAAACTTATCACAACGTGTCTCGTCATATTTTTTCCAACGTGAAAGTTATTATATACTGTGTTAAAGAGAATATACCTCAAATACCTCTTTTACATACTCACTTACCTCCATTTAGAATATCTCCTATTACCGCAGAGACCAACCTGAAGACATGCAAGCTCGACAAAGACCCTTGCTTGAACCACGGCTACATGGGCCCCGCCTGCGCCTGCCTCTGCCCGCCTGGCACCAGCGGCAAGAACTGCGAAGTTTTGGAGATGTCTTATCAAGGTACAGAGCCAAGTGGACATGATTAATTTTCTCATTTGGGAAATTTTCCGTGGAGTCTTTTGATGCTTCAAACGCGCGCATTAAACTAATTGACATGCATATATCGGATAAGATTTAAGGATTAACATTTCTAGATTATGAATGTGATTTAGTGGAAGTTTGACATTGAAATGTACTGTCAAACGAGTCGAAAATGAAATTTTTCACTACGTTACTATTGTTACAAATTAAATCTTCGTTTCTATCGTTATAATTTGAGTATAAATTTCAAGAAACGAAAATATATGAACTTTGTTAATTGATGAAAATTGAAATTTACGATATGATATCCCAATGAAGACTAGTATATTTGGATGATTCCATTAGCATATTGTTAGCACCTACGAACGGGTATTCATGACTATCACAATCATATAACATGCACTAATGCGTGTCAACTAAATATAAAAATCATGAGATCATGATCACGATGAGTAGATATTTATTATATTTCATGAGAAATTTTTTACACAGTAGTCGTTTTTGCTACTGGTTTGTGTATGAAGAGTTAAACAGCAAACAAATCTTTCATGGGATGCATTCAACTCCCTTCATTCATATGTCAAACCATAAACAAAATTTATTGTTTTCGCCAACGATTTTATATGTTCCAGATGCGATGCTGAAATTATTTTGGACAAATTCAAGCACTATTACGAAGAACAATACTGTGGTCAAGAACCCTGAATGTTCAGGAACTTCAGGCTGTGGTAAGGAAAAATGAAGTAACATTGTTACAAAACCTAACCTAAGACCAATGATTGCTCACTTGTTTTTCATAATATCAATCCATGGAAGGTGTGTGTTTATCAAAAATTGAGATCAAAACTGAGATAATCTGCTGGCAAAATTGACACAGCCCACTCAGATTCGAGTAATATTCTCTCTGTTTTACTCTTTGGAAGAAGCTATGTGTGAACAATAATGCGTATCAATGAAAACAAAAGCCTAACAAAATTTTGAGGATGGGAGACACAGATTAGGTGCTGCCACGGACTCAATAGGCTCCCTATAGATAGATAGGCCCACGGACTCTCTATCTATCTGCTGCCACGGTGCGAAAATCAGCCGCTCTATATCTCTTCGGCTCAAGCATATCCTGCCTCTGGGCAGTTTGCAAGCTCGGTATGAGTGACCGTATGACTCGGTTCGGCCAACCCTTCTCATACTCGCAGACGACTATTAAGTCGAAAAAAAATATTCTGACCAGAAACTCATTTCGATCGGGTGGTCTAGCAGAGCCCGGATCACTTTGCGCCAAGGGTAACGACTATACGGCTGAAGCCTGGGATGTCCCCGAATTTGGTGCCTTGAGTGTCTCCCCATTATCGATTGGAAACAAAACAAATACATATTCATAAATGATTATTAAAATAGTCTTTCCCATCAGTGAACTTTTCCGTTCTAAAGTGCGGTGACGCAACAAATACAAGTTGATGGCTGGTAATAATTTTACCTATTTAATCATAGTTTCTCAGTTAGTCACAGAATTTTGCCTTGTTTCTTAGATATTTCCCATAATGTGGTGGCAAAGTAGCCCAGTAGATATTGTTGAGAGTTCCAGCATTCCGGCAAGCTGTAGGAATTCAGCGGTGTCTAGAAAAAAGGAAGGACCAAATTTGGTCTATTGAACGCTGAGCTCACTGCTACTATTTCAAAAACTTCTAATACGAACGCGCCTCCACTAGACATCGTAATTCCATGTGATCAAATGCGCAGGGGTAGTAATGGACATCGTGCTGAAAGCCGGTAAGTGTGAGCGAGCCGTGCTGACCTTCCAGGACTTCGATCTTCTGAAGCGCGGCGAGGATGGATCTTGCCAACCTGCAAGCAAGCTGGCAATAAAATCAAAAATCGAAGACGGGAGCCCAATGTATGTTTCTTTAAATTTTTTTTTTTTGCATTTGTGTGAGGCCAATAATGTCAATGTTGTGGGGGCAGAGATTTGCTGCCTCCTAACATTCCTTCCATTCTCGCTCTGCATTCTTGAATAATTCAATCGATTCATCACAAAAGGTAGTAACATTCAATCTGCAGATGCGATAACTAACTAAGGGAGAAATAATATTTACACGAAAAATTCATATTCAAACCGACTGCTGTAAAGATTTTATGCAGGATGTAAAATTTTGTGCATATTTATGTATGCAATAAATCAACTGTGTTTATTGATGATATAACGCTTCAAATTATTAGTAAATTATTTCTTGTTTTTTTCCAGGATTTTTTGCCACAAAGAAATCCTGCCTGGCCAAGTGTTTAAAGGCGAAAAGGGCCTCTTAATCCTCTCGTTCGAAGGCACCATAGACTCACCAAACCTGAAGTATGAAGAGTGGAAGGCCCTCTTCACCACAGAACGCATCGCCGGCTGGTGAGAGGGCTATTGGTGTACAAGGTTCTCGGGCAAGGATGAACTGTGTATCTGATGGTTGGTGCAGTGTGAATTTCTTCCTGGGTCAGTGTTTACTAGAGTGTTGGCATTGTATTTCTTTTTGCAAGCGAGAGAAGTATGGATCATCGTCGTTCATGATAGCAGTAACTGATGGCCTGGTAAATAGAGTCAGGATCAGAATGCAAAAGTTTTAATACCTACAACTTCAGAATCAAGTCGCTGAGATGAATCAACTCGATTAATCTCGTCGACTTTTTCCAGATCTCTAGTCGTTATCAAATAAAGTCTGTGAAGTAGTCTTGACAAGTAATTCAAAATGTCGTGGATTCGAAATAAATAGAAAATGACCGCAAACCAAGCAACCCGAATTCCGGAAATGGTTTCCGCAAACCAAGCCACCCGGACAGTGGAAAACCTTTTCAGAAGGTTTTCCACTGTTGTACATGCTATACCAAAGTTAAAAAAAAAACACTTTAATTATCTGCGCTATTTGCTCATTTTTCGAGTATGGCCCTTTGAGCAATGGGCCCATACGACTTTCAACTCAGAAGGGGTGCACTCTTATCGAGTTGCAGGGGTTACAACCATATAGAGTTGAAAGAGGAGCACCCCTAGCTTCTAACAAGAAGGATAATACTCCTATTGTTGTATGGAGAGACACACGCTTCAACTTTTTTTGTGCGTCGAGACTGCCAAGCCTGATATACCGAAGATTAAAAATCGACCTCATATGCTGTAATTTATTAACTTAATCCATGAGCTACAAAAGGTTATCTCAGATAGCATTCATCCTCGATGAATAAATATTATTGCAATAGTACACGTTTTCAATCTGAAGGGACCAGCGTCTTATCATAACGTATGGAAACACTATTTCAGTCTGAGAGTAGTCAACAGTTGGAATGGTTTGCCTGGCGAGGCTGAAGCGCCTCACACTTTGAAAATTTCATTTGTAGGCATTGGAAAATAATCCCAAGTTAAAATTTAGAGCAGGGAATACAGCTGGCTGACGCCGGCTATAGGGCCGCCGTAGAGACGCGATAGAGCAGAAATAACCGCATCAGAGACGATATCGCCAGCCGCGTAAAAGCGATAATTATTCTCTCAGTAGCTGCCCAGGTGTGCTCTGTCCTGCCGACACGCAGCACTCAATGAACACCGCCCGCTCAAATCAGCCCAACGCTGCTCTGGGGCTCTGGAAAAGTCAGAGCGATTATTGGATAGGAGACAATATTCACATGCACTAATTTCAGATAAATGAACTCAGTTGCCACTCGTATGATACCGTCAGTTGGATGTAAGAGAATAACAGAGCTAAATTTTCATCGTAATTTATTTTATTTTTGCATTAGATTCATGTCATCCAAATGATTGATAGGAAAATTACCAACGTATTTAAATCATTAGCCTGCTTAAATCGCAAGTTCACCACGAATTTGAAAGCGCGTTATATGTCAATTAAATTCAACATATCTTCAATGAAGACGTTTCGGAGCCTAGCTCCAAAACGCAGAAAAATTTCGTCAATTTTATGAATTGATAATGAAGCAGGTCTCCTACACATTTTCAGTGAAAATCTGTTGAATTTGCATGTTATTTTTGCCATTACATCCATGTTTTTTTAAGTTTTCCGTGCATCCACGTTAGCAAATTTTCTCATTAAAAACTGATTGATTTCTCGCTTAAGTAAAGCGTGAATGAGCGTAAACGATCCTGTTTTGCGTGTCATAACTGGAAAGATAAATAAAATTCTTACATTACTCAAAGTAGGTATTAAAATAATGACGTGGTCTAAATATCATAACTGTCGCGAGAAATGAACCCAAAATATCGTATTATTCGAATAAACTAGATAGAGGTTGGAGTTCATTCTAATTCCCCTGTTTCCCTCTCTCAAAACCCCCTTTGTAATGCACGGCCTGCATGGCTACTCTGCTCAGAACGCTGCCGCGAGGTCCCTATGCCAGCGCTACATCAGCGCAGCATTCCGTCCCTGCCGAGCTGTTAGAATTTGTCTCTATATTAGCCTTGGCGCAGCGCAGTTTTAGGGATAGATGGTCAGTTATAGTTTCACTGTTGCGTCCGGCTTAATTAAGCCAATAACATCCCCGGTCGGGGCTTAAAGTTTTGACTGGGTAATGAGCGACTACACAAACTCTGCGACCCTTCCGGAATCTGGCAATAAAGGCTTGGTGATTGAGTGGGGCGCAGGAAATAGATTATTTGAAATAGCACTGGCCGCAGTCATTCGTATGAACCATATATACAAAGGTAAACAGTATAATAACGACTATGTATAATCCAAAAAAATAGCTTGAAATGGAAACGGGACCTCATTTTTCAGATAGAAGCTGCCTCATATATTTTTCGCAGATGTTGCAGTCATGAAGAGATTTCCATTCGAAGTCGTTAAAGCCTCGTGTGTGAACTCGTAAAAATGATGACTGGACATTTTTATACCTCGATATAAGTTTCGACTTGACATACCTCGTGCCTTGTCGACATACGACCTGTAAGAAAACATGTATCTTAATAGTTTATAATTCTATCTCTGCCAGATTTGGTCATATATAGGAACAGTTTCTTGACGTACTGAAAACAAGCAACGAACATAAGGATTGGCAATGCTTTACTTTAAATACCTTGAATGTATTATATGAAAGTTATGTAATGTATTGAACCAGTTATAATGTAAAAACGCTAGGCGTGTTTCTCAATTTTAGTAATTGAAAAGTCGGAGCTATGCAAATGTTACGTATGAACTTTTACTACGATGATAATTTATAACCAAGAAATTTAGAAATTTCTGAACTGTATTTATTGAGCTCGGCATATATGGATTAATTGATGTTCATGTATGAGTATTTCAATGCAATCAAGAATTTACAACGCGAATTCCAATGCATAGTCAAGTAAATGAGCACATTGTGCCTGATGGTCGGATTATGAGCAGCGCTTTAAGTAAATAAATTCGTTCTTACCGTTACTAACTTACCTTTATTTATAAATATTAATTTTCTTTTGATGAAATTTTTCTCCCTTGCAGCACGGGATGAGTGATCGCGTTCTCTCCTGTCCCAGCTGCGAAAACTCAGTCCGGCGTCCCGTCCTTACACCTTCCTCAACCAAATAAATAAATTATTCAAGCTAACTAATTAGATCAGGGACGGGTGTTTAGGTGGCCTCTGCATAGCGCTAGCCAGCCACCGAATTTATTTCAATTAATATGAGCCACTCACAGGTTGAGGTCCATTTCGATAACATGCAAATGCTTATAGGCCAAATGTTCTTGAAGAATATCAAGCATTTCTTACTTGGCAAGAGAGAGATGAAACGTCAAAATTGGAGTGACATGAATCTAGGTTAGTTAACCCGCAGTTCATAATTAAGATTAGAGTGTTCAACTGTTCATTGACTGAATTTATTAGGCAACATCCGCATGGGTTGTTACTTGCGAACGCTGGTGCCATTGGCTGACAAATATTATGGCCAGTTTTGGAGGTCCAGTCGACACAGGTTAGGTCGTTTTTGTTCGATTTAGTTGGTTTTCTATGGCCGTTCTACCAAAACTCGTTCAAATTAGAGTAACCACCTTAGTACACGAGATGGCTCAAGTTCATGAAGATGCCTAAGTACACATGGTAGCCTAATTAAACATATCGGTCGATTTCTCGTCAGTTATTGGTTGATGATTGGTCGTTAGTGATTGGCTGATGGTGTTACAAAATCGTAATTTTTATTGTAATGCCCCAGGTCTATTTATTCTCGTGTGTTGTGCCATTTACCTGCCATTTATTCATTATTACCACATGAGTTTTCCGGGTCGCCTGCCGTAGACCACCACTGCCCTGGATGTAATGGACCATCATGATTCCTGCCGTCCAGAACATAGCCTTCAACACTTCTGGACAATCATATCTGGGCCGTGCGTCGAACCAGCCCTCGGTCAAACGGCCACTCGTCGAAGGACGATAAATTTTGGAACAGAACTATGCTATGTGAAATTCGTTAAGGGCGCTCGATCGTTTGCCCGTAAACCAAGTCATGAGGGTTATAATAACTGCACTGGTAGCCATGGTTCCTCTACAACTGCACTCGATGATTGACTGACTGCAGAGCAGTCAGCGCAGAAATGTTAGCACATGGCGAATTCATGGAAATATTTATTACATTGAATATAAGAAACGAACTAGAATATAATGCTGTGAGGATATTACCGTTTCGTAATTAAATTATCCAATAATTTTTCCATATATTTCTTAATTACTGAGGGGTTTGAAACATTTCTTGATTGTAAGCTCGGTGCATTGACAATGTTCATGCTTAAGGCAGTACATAATGGCTTATTATTAGGCATCATTATCATTGTTAGACCCGCGTGTAATTTCATCATAATCCATGATTATAAGGTGCATCATAAACCAAAGGAGCATCACATCCATCAAAATTCATCAACACCACAAGCATTTGAGCAATATTTATCGTATTAAGCAAGAAAATTTTAATCGTCATATTCATCATACGAATATGCAAGTTCAATGCGTTAGTTTTTTGAAAAGTTTTGTTGGTAATCACCTTGCTCGAATTTGAATTATTTTAATGTCCATGAATCGATTAATTCGAAAATATTTGCATCACTTCGAAGGTGTTTCTTGAATTGCAGCAAATATGGCAGATGCTTGGGACTTTTATACCGCTGCGATTTTAATGATAATTTATTTAGGACTATCATATACATGCATGAAATCATTGCATTACTGTGTTGGAATAGCGAAATGACCGCCCCCTTCCCCCATATTCACGTCTTCATATTGACGTCTCGCGTCCAAACAACAGGTCAGATAAAGCCTGCGGCGTGATGTAAATCTTGGTTGAGTGATTTATTGAATGATTGTGAAACAAGATGACTAGTGATGAGTCATGCAGGAGGCAGATGAGCGGTAATGCCAAATTGGCCCTTGACAGTGTTGAGGGAAGTCCCTTTCAATGATGCCGCAAGGTATAAATTTCAGTGTAGTTATTATAACTAGACTGCATTCTGCCCAAAATGATTCATTAACTTAATCACGTTAAAGGTGTTGCAATAATTATTGATATTTATGGTTGGATCTAGCGTATTCCTTAGGTTTGTCATATTAATTTTATGTTTGATTTTCAGACTGAGTAAAAACAGACAGACTGGTTACCTGGTACATACCATTATTTGAGGTTGAGTAGACCCCCGCGCCTCGGTTTTGCGCTGGTTTCTTCTCCTTTTTCCTTCAACTGTACATACATTGTTCTTCTTGTTGGGTGACTGGTTGAATAAATTATTAAATAAAAACAGAAAAATGTTGAATAAAAAGGTGGATTGGGATGGTTGTATAGGGGAGTTGGAGACCATCTCTTCAGCCCCTAATGTGGTTGCTCTTCAGCACCTACAGAGGTGGCTCATCAGCCCCAATAAAGGTAGGGCCTGAACTTACGGAATACAGAGGCGACGCTATGGCGTGGCCTGGGAATGCTACGTCTGTAACACATACTGAAGATTCTAAGGATGCTAAGGTCACCTACCATAAATTCACTGCTGCATGTGACCGCGTGTTGTGTCCGTGGTGCCGCCGCGGGGCATACAATCGGACGGTGTTAATCACAGGGCTCCGTGTCGCATCACCTGTCGACTATCTAACACAAAAGAGATTACAACTGCAATACCTGAATGCTGGGTTATCTAGAATTTTTCATCAAAATTGACATATATAGGATGATTTTATGTTTTTTTTTAATTAAATAAAACTAAAATATTTGGAACCTAGCATGTGTCTCATTAAATCGAGAATATTTCTGTTATTCATCATGGCTCTGCATACGTAGTGTATGAGCGTTCACTTTCTCCTTGGAGAAAAATTACAGTGAAATTATGAAGTTCAACGATAAATCCAAGTTTTATCGATAATTCTAGTTTCCGTATTTTAGTTGGATCCAGCTAATGTTTTTATTTAAACGCATACTGGATATTTTCATGTAAAAAAAGAACAAGTAAAAATCGCTGGATATATTAAAAGTCTATTTTGAAACATGTATTGATAGTGAACTGACAAATATCAATATTAAAAGCAGAACCAACCATGAGGTCGTGATTTTTTTTAATTATGCCGTAAATGATGCGTACATGTACTGAGCACAACCACAGAGTAGGCATTCTAATTGTGATCGTTTGTAACACTTCGCAGCGCCATGTAGTGATGATGATGATGGGCGCTGCCGCGTTCACCAAGTAATTGCGGGATTTAAACATGTAACTAAATGATAAAATTTCGCAAATATAATTCAGAAAAGCATGCACAGATCTGCTGTTTTATACCGCTAGAAAAATTACTGAAATGTTTTTATAAAAGCTGCATTATATTAATTATAGGATGTTCATGAATTTTTAGTAAATAACTTCTGTTTGAACACAAAAAATACGTGCTCGAAATACGTGCTCGAAAGAAAAAAATATCTACATATATGTTGTGAGTGAAGGTGGTTTGAAATACTGCGGATCTGTCTGTTAGGAGTCTGGGGTCGACTTACTTGATCGATGAGTTAAATTTTGAAAGCCGTTAGGATTTGAGCGATCAAGCTCCAACCAGCGGTTGAGGTGGGCTGAAAAATGATGATGGATGATAACTGATGAGGATGGTGTATTGAGGATAAACGTTGTCCAGGCCGAGAAGAGGGATAGGTGCCCCTAGCTTCCTGGTACAAGCCCGACGGGTTCAAGGCAGGAGGAGAGGACGAAGGGAAGGAACGAAAATGCTCGACAGCGACACGTGTATGACACCAATAAATTCGATATTATTAATTCCATTAGATTACCCCGTAAACCCATAGCATTGATTTTACTGCACCGGCGTGACTCACCACTACGCTGCCTGACTCGCTATCAGTTAATTACTGATTTGACTAAGATTTGCATCACGACGCAGATGCCTCCTGAATGACGTCTGATAACTCCATTGTGCGCGTTCATTTTAACTTGAATTTGCTCCGATATTCAAGCCAATCCAGGCCCGCCTCTACTTGAAAAGTTCTAACACCTCATCTGTTTGCGGCTATTAAAATTTTATGCTAATTAATATCATTAACTGACGTCAAGATGCACCTGCGACGATATGCAAATCTTTGCAAAGTGATTTATTGTCAGAAATCCTGACGAATTTTATATTGCAATTCTGACTTCAATTTCTGCGCCAGAAGCGACTTTCAGTGAACGATGATTCTGAGGAATATGATGTAGACGATATTAATAATGTGAATATAAATAATGTTTTCTACTTAATATAGATTTTTCCTTTTTTATATTTTTTTGCTACCCAATTACAATTACAACATTACTGGGATTGTGAAGAAGCAATTTTTCGAAAGTCATTTATGTATATGATACTTTTTGCGGCAGAAATTACTTGCAATGCTATTTATGCTTATGATGATCTTGATGAATATGATAATTAGGATGCAATGCGATTCGGAAATTGTAATGATGTGATCCGATTAGAATCTTGTAATGTGAATTTAGTGATGTTGGAACGTAAAATGCTTCCAATGAATCAATGCTATTTGAATGATTTGTAGATGTTATGTGATTGTAGAGTTACACGAACTTGATGATGTAAAATCAGTCTCAGGTGCAATGTTGATTGAAACACTAAAAGTTTGCCAGCCGGTATGATAAACAAGCCTTGATAATATCGGGTTTATTACGGTGGCTTTTTTTAATTGTAAGTGATATACTTTATTTGTCAGTTGCGCGTGGAAAACATGAACTGAAATGGATAAACAAGTAACAGCATTGCAACATCATTTAGGAAATGATTTAACGAAATAAATTATCGTAATGTTTAATGTTAGAATTTCAAAAATACATCCTTTGTGTCTGATTGGAGTGACATAGTCGAAAAGAAAAAAATGCTAATTTTTGAGATATGGTTAAAAAACAGAGTCATGAATATGACTCGAACCCTCATTGTTAACTATATCACTGAAATTCCATTAATTTATTCTAATCGAATGGTATTTTGCAGAGACAAACAAATTGAAATAATTTAGATTATATACTCGCTCTGTGTTACCTGTAGCCCACTCATAAATATAAAATTGCTTTTTATACAGACTTTCTGGAGCTGTGTAATTAACATTATATAAGCTAAGTGTATCTTAAGAACCCGACTGAGCATTATTTTTTATAATAGTTCTTTAGGTAACATTCCGGTAAACTGATCTCGCGAATCTTCCGCCATAGTAATAACCAATGGTAATTGCTTATATATTAAATGGACTTTTGAAAAGCATTGCAGTGTAAAAAACTAACAAATTTAAGAAAAAATCTTAGCTAAACAAGGGGTTAATTTTGCTGCTTAATATACGGTTAACATAAATAATTGATTGTGCTGGTGACCGTGCTTCTTTTTAACATTAAACTTGACAATCGACTAACAGTATAGAGCAGTCAGAATTTCATAGTGAGTCATAAGTAGGCTGAATATAAAATATTTAAGTTATAGAATTTGGTCTGATGTGACCGATTGATATAATCCACAGAATTTTAAAATGCTCTATAACTCAATGACTATTCAGAAATTTCATCATAGGTTTGTGAAGAACTTTCAAACTATTCATTGAGTTATTTTGTTTTTTTCAATTGCTGTCATATATTCATCCGGTTTTAAAACATTGATTTGCATGTAAGCGCAATGCATTAACAACTTTCTTGCTACGAGTACCAAGAATATCAATTAAACAATAAGATCGATGTATCATGTGCGAGCTTTATCGTCATATGGTCATTGAAATCGAGAGCATCATTAGCGGCATGTGCATTCCCTATCGAAATTCGAAGACCTGTCAACCGCTGGCACACGGACGCCGCAAGTTCTTATGGCAGGGTAAATTAGAAGCTCTATGTCCGCTTTAGATTCCGGTTGCCGTAGCGAAATAAGCGCCGAAATGGAATCTTGTGAAATTACTCGTCGCGCTTGGGGCGATCGTGGGGCGCGCGTATTTGGTACCTGATACGTTCGGGACAGACACAGCCGAATATGAAAAATGCTTTAAAAAATTCCCCCACCTTCCCCCCCTTATGGGGGGAAGGGAGGGGGCATTTCAATCTCTGTACGTTATATATATATGTAGTCTATATTGCACTACTCGCTCAGTTTTAAGATCAGAGCAGTCTACCAGAGGCTCAATTTCATGCAAAGACGTTTACAGCTAGTAACTTTTATGACATGGCGTGGTTAGAAATGAGGGCAATAATCGCAAATAAAAAAATTCAATCAATACATCAAAAGGTATCCCTGATTCGAGGTAATGCAAGTCAAGCCAATTTCTCCTATTAAATCCATGTATCCTACTGAATGAACAACGTTGTTTCTGTCTCTTATACACATCTAGATGTGTATAAGAGACAGGCTCAGTGCCGCAGCAACCTCAACGACTTGACACGAAAAATCAACGCCTCATCTCATCAACGCCTCATCTCATCTCATTAATGCCTCATCTCATCAACGCCTCAGCAACTTAAAACATGTGCGATTTCTTTTTATGTGCATTTTGGGTAAGAATGTTGTCACAGATCAAGGCAGCCGGTGCTAGAGCTCTTCATTGCATTTTTCTACTGCTTTGAGATTATATGGAGTACTCAAATCTGATGCATCGAAGGAGCGAACTTGGAGCATTTAAAACTTTTTAAATATTCTTTGAGAAATTGTTCATAAAGTTGAAAGCCTAAAAAATTATGTCACTCATGCTGACTATAAATAGTAGAACTACAATATGGATTAGGCACTACAATATGAATTACACCAATGATGGATGCTGATGGTTTATAATACGGATATGCCATGCTAATTTTGTGTTTTTCTATACAGGGCCATGAAGCTGAATATACCGGTGATGCTGGTGATGCTGATGCTGGCGGGAGCCGCTGTCTCCGCCAAGGTATTAAGTGGCCAAACTGTGTTACTAATTAACTAACACAGCGTTATTTTATCAATATAAACGAAAAATGTGGAAGTTTTTATGGCACTTCGTGAGAAAAAATTTCGCGATCATTAAGGTGGAGAGCCGATAATTTTTTGCTGACAGAAAAATGGAAAATTTTTATTGTTGAAATTTGTTATTTTCAATTATGTATCTTTCGACAGTCATTGTTTGTCATGAAAATCTTCATTAGATATTGGACATTTGAAACAAAAAACATCGGTGCGGCGGTGCAAATGAAGCAGTTTACTACAACAAGATTTCAACATGTATGGATTAAAAAATTGTTAAGATATTCTTTTTCTGTGTACGCCTTCAACCAAACTAATGCATTTATAGTACACCTCAGTCCGCTGACTTGCCAGCCAAGTCCTTGCATTCAAAATAATCACCTTTTACCAACGATTTTTAACAGTTACCACCAACAGTGAAGTTGTTCACGAGTAATATATAATCTGTCTCAGTTAATGAAAAATCTTTCCCACGTACTAGGAAGCAGAAGCAAATGCAACCATGGAGTCACGACGAATTAGGAAGTGGATCTCCATTGGCAGAGCTTAGGTATATGTGGAAACAGCAATCCAATCTTGCTGATGAAATGCTCTCTTTAATTATGAGCTACTGTCAACCAGATATTCTCATTGCTTTATTATATCATTGAAAATATATCGTATTTTGAACGACAGAAAGCCACGAAAGAACAAGAACCCAGTTAAAATTTAAAGGCGCGTCGCCGGCGCATTTAAGTAGATCGAGGTAGGGACGATCGGACGGGGGCGCCCGCGCAACATCCCCGTAACATGGGCGAAGTGTCCACTTTTTAAGAGCGACGGTTCGCTCTTAAGCAGCTCGCGGCCGCGGTGCGTTCCATGGACTGACCGCGTGCGGCAGCGCCTCCATCATGGGCGCTACGGGCATGTAACTCCGGCGCAACAACGTTCGGCATTTCAACGGAGGTATTGCCTACTGTAATATGGTAGTAGTTGTTTCTCTGTCGTGAGAGCGAGCTTGTCACAGCCAACGGCAGCGAACTGGCAGCCAAAGATGCAACGACCAACAGCAGAACAAGAGTCCTCCACATTCTAGAAAGGGGCTACGGCCCTAAGATATGAGACAAGTGTTCAGTCAGTGTTCTGTTAGAGTGACAGTGGTAATATTCGTTTTTCCTGCTAGTGTTTAGGAGCGCGGCGTGTGTTCTAGGCCCGCTGATAATAGCTGGCAAGGGTGGAAAGACCTGGCCCGTGTTAGCTGAAGCTGCCACACTCGTCGACGTCATTCTTACGTCACTGCTGCGCTGACTGACCAATACTCCACTGTTTCCTTTTGATTGGCTAAACTCTTCCTACCATAAACTTGAGGTTTATGCTCCAGCGAAGAGACAGTGAATGCGCCAACTATTCCTCACATAACTATGTGGATTTATGTGTCAGTGAAGAGGTGGTCTGCCAAGTGCTCCCATACCCATAGAAGAGGAAAACCTATTACGTGAAGGAAGTGGTTGACCTTATCGCCTCAGGGCTGCTACATTGCCTCAATTTCCTCACACCTGTCATCTGAATAAGACTCCCGCTGCCCAAGCGTGGTAAGTGCCTGTTCTTTTTCGGACCTAGCCTGGACTACAACGGGAGACGCTGTCACGACATCGCATGTGCCCCGATTTTTTCTTCTTTTGGGCGCAAACTACAAGACCCCAGGGATAACCCCATCCTGGGGCATCCTGGATATTGATTGCATCTACTCTCAAGGATCAAGAGCGCAGGAACACAAATAGTACCTAGTAATGTCATTTAAAGGCCGCACACAGTTTCTCTTAATGTATTAGCTTTGTACCCTGCCATTGTTATACCCAAGCTCTGCGCTTAGTTCTTTCTCATCTTTGTATAGATACGTGCAATTTATTCAACGTGTACCCGCTCCTTTAATCTGATTGTGTAATGTGTAAATCTAGGTCTAGGTGAGGCTGTGATTAGAATTATACTTTGTTTGTACTGGTTTATGTATCTTTTTATGATTCTTATGGCTATGTAAACAATAGGTTTCTATACAAACGTCTTCTTATTTCTATAGAAACGTCTTGATATTTTAGGATATATTTTTATATTTTATATTTTAGGAATGTGAACTGAGCATCCGCGCGATTAGGTGGTGTGGTGCCTAAGTGCTCTTTAATAGCTTGTTGTTTGCTTTGTAGCCTTGTACGTTCGTTGCCCCCATTCTCTCTTCTCGTTCCTGCTGACGCAGCAATTTTATTAGTGGCACGTCTTTTTACTGCTGGTGTACTTGTTATTCTTTTGCGGCGTGCCACTTACTTGACTAGTTGCACGTAGTATTCGCGTAATTTTGATTGTAGCCGCGCAGCAGCCGTTCTGTTTTGGTCTTCGCCTAACCTCATGGAAACGACCGAGGGATGGAGGGGAGGGGACGCGGGTGCCTGAGTTGCTCGACCGTTAACAACAGGAAGAGGACAGTCAGTTGTTCTTCGTGTGGAGGATGTTACCATCTCTCATCAAGCAGTGGACTGTCATCAAAATATCAAGCAGTTTTATCTCAACTCATAGCGACCTGAACATTTAATAAAATTCTTATAGGCCCTGAATGCATAACCGAAAGTTCATCTGTTGCTTTTTCTGCCAATTAACAGCTTACGTATTAGTTATGTGTGTTAAATGACATGAATTAGAAATTTATTTCTTGGAGCTACAAGCATTACTTTTCTACTGCCACGTACTTATCAAGTATTTTTCTGCCCGTGCACCCCTTAATCATATTTCCATGCCTTCAAACATCCTGAGGTTTTTGAAGATGCCAAATAAATCCAGATATTTTTGTCCCATAATTAATGTAATTATTATCTTACAACACGTAAGCTTAAAAAATTGGTACAATCAATATTCTCATTTCGTTCCATCATATGCCTTGACAAACGTACGCATGTACGTACATACATCAACTCAGAACGGGCTTTTAGTCAAACTGCAAGCATTCAAATCATTTAAATTGATTATGAACTGAGCTCACATTCTTTTTGTCAGATAGAAATACTCCATTTAACATGAAAGTGACAGTGTTCTGAGATGTCTAAAAATGCAATGTCTCTGTGTAAACATCGGTATACGATATAATCAACGGTCTTTTGTTCAACAGGAGTGGATGTCAAAGTTTAAGTTTAGGTTCGAACACCCACTTACGCACGCACGTGTTCGATTGAGGAATCGATTATATATATATAGCAGCCGAAACATGGTCGTAAGTAGCAGGCGGCCCCTCGTTTGTAAACAACCTTAAAGTCTCGCGCAAAATATCGCCGATGGTCGCAGAGCGGCCCGTCCATCGCCTCCCGCCGACGAGCGCAATATCGCCGAGATTTGGGAGAAGCGGCCAATCTGCCGTTGCGCGCTCATAATCTCCCTCCACGCCGATAAACAACGGCGCCACGGCCTTAAATTTTAACTGGGAAGTCTTGAAGTGTTCAGGTATGGCGTGCAGGACCTTATCCTCTTGTATTTGGTTGGTAAGATTCCTCTAGCATTTTCGAGTTTTACGCAGACATTGACGTATAATGTTCTCTTCATGAATGCTACATTCTTTTTCTAATTCCGAAATCTTTTCTAATTTGAGTGTTGAGAGAAGTTGCACTGACATGTTCAAGATTTTGGAAAGCAATATTTGAGTATTAATATCTATAAAGTTATTGATTAATTCCTATATCCACAGATGTTAATGATTACATACAGAAGTTCATGAATGGAGAATTGGAGCCATGCAGCGGCCGTTGCTTCGACGATAAGGTGAGAGCAATTAATTTGAATAGAAAAAGTACTTTTGCCGACTGGTGAGTTGATTTAGTTTCTTAAAGTTGCAATTAGGCGCCTGTCAAGAGCATTCAGGTGCCTAGTGAGAGTATTTAGTTGCATTTAAATTTAAACTCACTATTTTTTCGAGTGAAGGAGGAGATTTCAAAATGAATGTGTAACACGGTTGGTTTCAGCGTATTTCGCATATCAGTATCAAATTCATCTCTATTTCCAGATGAAAATTGCAGAATGAGAGATCAATACAGAAAATTTTACTGTCGTTCAAAGTATTGTGCAGCCAAAATATTGCGACAAAATTTAGGAGCTTGCCACCAAAATTTAGGAGCTTGCTATGCCATGACTTGTAAAATGAAGATGTATGAAGGCAGCGTTTGTAAAGTCTAAACCTCAGAAACTTAGGAATTACACCATAAACTTTGCACTTCACTAAAAAACTTATGTCCAATGAAGTCTTCTCAGCTTTCCGGAGTAGGTCACAGTATTTTCTAAAGCAGCGGTATTCATCTTTACCGTATTTTGTTTGGATATAAGTATTAAAATCACTCGTTTGCTTGAATCGCCAGTTAACTAGGAATTTAAAAGCAAAGAAAATACCACAAAAATTCACCATATCTTTATAAGAGAAAACGTTTCGGAGTCCAGCTCCATCGTCAGTTCAAAACACAAAATTCTGTTCAGAAAAAGTTCAGTCCTAGAAACACTAATAAATCAATTAGTAAAGTAAAATGCACTAAAAATAAATAGATAAGACATGAAAATAATGTTAGCAAACGTAAACGGCCTATATATTTACTATTTCAAGAGGAAAGGAGCTAAAAGCGGCATTCAGACTAGGCTTCTGTTTGAATATATACAGGGATTCTAAAATTCGTAGATCACTAACACCGGATGCGGAAGCTAGAATTTTGAAATCACTATCAGATACAGAGGTGTTGCACTGCTCGGCATGAACACGTACAGCAGAATGAGGTGGATGTGCAAGTAGGTTCCCTGTTCTATAACTCCTGCTCTTATGCTCAGCTAGCCTAGTATAGAAATTGCGTGCCGTCATACCGACGTACGCTGATGCGCACTGCGCACAACTATATCTGTAAACTAGTGACGATCGCATAAGAACAGGTAGGGTAACCTTATACCTGAAAAACGAGCCGATTCTAAAATTGTTAACCAGCAACACATGAAGATTTACATCCGGATGATATTTGACAAATAAAACTTTTAATTCCTTTGACATAGTCTCAGAAGCGGGTCCAAAGTAGGGAAAAGAACAGTAAACAACTTTCCTATTGTCACACTTGGGAACGACTGCAGTATATTGCTTGGACATAAACTTTTTAATTTGGGTGAGCACCAGGTGTGATGGAAAGCCATTTTGTGAAAAGATATTGCGCAACAATTCAAATTCAGAGTGCATGGCTAGGAAAGTAGAACAAATGCGAAAGCCGCGGTTTATCAATGTTTGGACCCCATTTAACTTGAAACGAAAGGAGCAAAAGCTAAAAAAGCTGGTGCTTAAGCCGGTAAATGTCGGTTTTCCTAGTAAGTAAATGTCGATTTTCCCCCAGCCTAGTATAGAAATTGCGTGCCGACATACCGACGTACGCTGATGCGCACTGCGCACAACTATATCTGTAAACTAGTGACGATCGCATAAGAACAGGTAGGGTATCCTTATACCTGAAAAAACGAGCCGATTCTAAAATTGTTAACCAGCAACACATGAAGATTTACATCCGGAAGATATTTGGCAAATAAAACTTTTAATTCCTTTGACATAGTCTCAGATGCGGGTCCAAGGTAGGGAAAAGAACAGTAAACAACTTTCCTATTGTCACACTTGGGAACGACCGCAGTATATTGCTTGGACATAAACTTTTTAATTTGGTGGGTGGATGGGGCACCTTTGGGTTTTGGTGGGGCACCTTTGGGTTTTGGTTGATGAGGATGAATAAATGAGTCAGCTCTGAATGAGGCCATAGTCAATTCGTGAACATTGGTAAAACTCTTCAGGCGATCTACGAACATATAAGTGTTATCCACAGTATATTGGTTTGTCGTAAGACAGTTCAAAAGCGGAACCAAAAATTTTGCAAATTTGAAACTAGGGGTATTATAAGCAGCAACAATTGGGCGGAATTGAAATTTCACATTGAAATTTGGTTTATGAATTTTGGGCAGACCATACAAGATACCCGGGCCAGAGCCAGAAACATGAAGTTGAAAATATGTTTCAGATGATAGTACAGCGGAATCTTTAAGTTTTCGTAGAAAATTATTAATTTTGCCCTCTATCTTCAAAACTATTTTAGCGATTGGCTCAGTAATTTCTTTGAATTTAGAAGGGTCGGTGATCAGATTAGTAAGGCTACTGTTATAACGATTGCGATCTACTAGTACTACACCCTTACCCTTATCTGGCTTACAAATGATAACATCCTTATTTTAGGCAAAGTCTTTCAATAAAAGGAAATCAAGCGGCTGAAAAACAGACGAGAAAATTTTGTAAGATTTAAAACCATAAAAATGCCGGTAAGCTAAACTTTGTAAGTTACCAAGAAATTCCTGACGGTTGGTAATGGAAACATTTTTTATGCTAAGAGCAAGTCTTTCAAAAGCTAAACAGAACTTATAGAAATCCAATTTAAAAACAGGCAGACAAAAATCAAGTCCAAAGGCGAGCAAGAACTTGGTTCGAGGTTCCAGGCCGTATGAACTATAGTTAAAAAGAACTTTATCAGGATTGGTAGGCTCTGCGACATAGCCAAACCATATAAATTATTTGCATCCATGTATGATATATAATTACTCGGTTTTTGAGGATCATATCTTTCGGGAATATATTTATTATTTGCTTTAGCATATCTTTTAGAAATCATTGAAACACCACCTCGGTTGCATTTCTCTGTCCGTATGAACGTAACGAAAATAGCAAGTTAAGCTATGTTGTTCAAGTAGCGTTCTTTGGAACTCTACGATATCTTTGATTCTATTGGCGGCAAAAAATATTCTTAGTTTTCACATTTTCATTAAGGATCCAGGAAAGTACAATTTGCGAGTCTATTGCAATCGTGAGTTTGTTAACTGAGGAATTTTTGAGATTACTAAGCAAATTTAACAAACATTTAAGCGCAAGATAAACTGCTAGAAGTTCAAGAGTAGGTAATGATTTGCCTTTCATTTGTGCAACTTTGGTTTTGCTGAAAAGAAGGTTTGAAGTTTTAGCAACACTTCCATTGTGCAAAGCATAAATGTTAAAACCATAGTTGATTTTAGACGCATCAGTGAAAATTACCAACTCTGCCGGACAATCAGAGTCTAGCGCCTTCCGGTCAAACATGAATTTATTTAAAAGTGTTAGTTCTTCCTTTAACTATGTCCAAGTTNGGATCTGATGGGGATCTGATGGGGATCCCCTGATGGGGATCTGATGGGGATCCCCTGATGGGGATATGATGGGGATCCCCTGATGGGGATTTGATCTGATCCCCATCAGATCCCCATCGGATCCCCTGATGGGATCCCCTGATGGGGATCTGATGGGGATCTGGGGATCCCCTGATGGGGATTTGATCTGATCCCCATCAGATCCCCATCGGATCCCCTGATGGGATCCCCTGATGGGGATCTGATGGGGATCCCCTGATGGGGATCTGATGGGGATCCCCTGATGGGGATCTGATGGGGATCCCTTAGATCAGTGGTTCCCAAACTTTTTCAGGCTAGCGCCCCCTTTGGCTCCCTAGTGAATTTCTAGCGCCCCCACAGACACATACAAAATCATGCGCCTCTTACTAAAAAATTTAGTTCGCTGCAATTTTAAAGATAATTGTTAAACACAAATGTGTATTTCACAAATAGGACCCCTTTTAGTGAACCAATGTGTTTTTCAGCTGTTTTAACTGTTTCAGCACTAGAAACCTAGGACTTCTCGGGCAAATTTACGGCCGGACTCGTGGCCGGTCTCACGACCAATCTCCAAATTCAGTTATCAAGGAATATTACCCAAACTAATGAACGCAGCTCAATAAAACTTGGATCATGTATTCATCAGAACTTACGGTGACGTTTAGCTTGCGAAAATTTTTTAAATATCACCTTCATTCGTGAGTTACATTGCGATACAGGCCGAAATTCGCAGTGATCAAAGAATTTCTTCCAAACTACCGAACAGATTTGAACGAAATTTTGAATATACGTACATTCCTAATTACCAAACGATGTATTTTAGATTGAAAAATTTTTTATTTTACCGTCGTTTGCGAGATTTTTTTTCATTTTACCGTCATTCTTGGTTTCACACTTTCTTATTCGTTTTCGTTCGCAAGTTATATAGATATCGGAGAATCGATCGGCTGTTCTACCGGCTGGTTTAACTAAGAGCCGTTTACGTATAGCCGTATAACTCACAAACGAAGGCAAAACGAAAAAATTGTAACGAGCTAAACATCACCGATGCTGAGGTTGGGTATTAAAATATTAAATTTCGTTCAAATCTGTTCAGTAGTTTGCAAAAAATTTATTGATTACTGCGAATTTAAGCACGTATTGCTGTTTAAATCACGAATGAAACTCGCGAACGAAGGCACAATCGAAAAAATTTTCACGAGCTAAACATCATCGTTCGGTAGTTAGGACTGTAAATTCAAAATTTCGTCCGAATCTGTTCAGTAATTTGAAAGAAATTCCTTGGTCACTGTGAATTCGGCCCGTATTGCCATATAAGTATGGCAAAAACAATTGAAGGCAAAATTAGAAAAAATTTTCACGAGCTTTACATTACCGTTAAGTCCTAATGAATACATGTACCAAGTTTCATCGCGTTAAGTTCATTAGTTTGAGAGGTATTCCTTGATCATTGAATTTGGAAATTGGCCGTGAGACCGGCCGCGAGTCAAGCCGTTAATTTGTCGGAGACGTAAACCCAGGAGAGGTTAAAAAAATATAGCTCAGTACTCACTACAGTGAGTGACAGAGAGCACATTTTCTCGTCGAAGGAAACGTGAAGTCACGGACTGACAGACAGGCGGACAGGCGGACAGAAAGACTGACGGACATGGCGAGCACAATAGTGCATTTTTCCATAAATGAGTAAATGCGCTAAAAACAGATCTGGGTGAAAAAACCATCGCTGGGAGTCATGTGCTGCACGTGTTGTGTACAAATCGTCAAACAAACGTTCGAACTTCTGACTTCGACTTCGGATTGCCGCCCCCCTATCGCCCCCCAAACGCCCTCTTCTTCTTTACCGCCCCCCAAAATCTTTCCATCGCCCCTAGGGGGGCGATATCGCCCACTTTAGGAACCACTGCCTTAGATCTTTATAAGAACGGGTATTAACATTTCAATAATTTAATATTCTTTATAAAATGGCAAGTATTAATATCTATGCAAATAACTTGAATCTTTCATCAACTTGCAAAGATGGTGAGGAAAAACCAATTGAAGCATTTCCCTTTGAGTCTTTGAAAACTTCAATCGAAACTCTTCGAAATGCAGATAAATTTGAAATTTTAGAGTCTAAGATTGATTCTTCTGAAGAAAAACTGATTGAACAATTTGATGAGAAAATTGACAGTTTGCAGTCAGCTTTTGCAGGTAAAGTCAAGAATTTGGAATTGTATGTTGAAGAGAAGCAAATCAAACAAATTGATAAGAAAATTATCAATTTGCAGTTAGCGCTCGATGATAAAGTAAAAAATATAGAAATTGGTATTGCGGATAAACTAATGAAACAATTTGTGGAGAAAATAAATAGTTTGCAGGTAGCGCTTGATGATAAAGTCAAGAATTCGGAATTGCATATTGAAGAAAATTTGAAACTGATTATTACAGCTGATGAGGAGATCCATAAAGTACAGTTAGCATTTGAAGATTTAAAAGATAAAAAGCTTAAAACTTCAGAATTGCGGATTCAAAACCTCGAGTTAAAAATTGATGGTATTGATCAGAAATTCAAAAGCTTGGAGTCCAATTTAACTTCAATTAATGATGTAAAATTTAACAATATAACAGAACAAGTCATGGAGTTACGAGCGGGGACAGTTTCGCAGAGAAAAATGGAAGATATTATTATTATTAATGATATGAAGGATATTAAAAACATATTTCATGAGTTTTCTAGAGATATTATATCAAATCAGAATGAAATTAATCAGCTTAAATTGATGCTACAAAATGATACTGATAAAACATTGAACTGAACAAAATATTAACTGATCGTATAAATAATCTTGTAGCCTCACGAGTTCGGGATGGTCTGTAGGCTTTATAAGTTTTACTTTATTAAAATGACTGGTGTTAATATATTTGGTACGGGAATTAATAGTACACCCATATCACATCTAAGAGGTCCTCCAGGTATTGGCTTTCAATATCTTGATCTGAATAATCGGAGACTTGCAAATATCTCTTATAGTGCCCCACCAAAACCCAAAGGTGCCCCACCAAAACCCAAAGGTGCCCCACCATAACCCACAGGTGCCCAACAGAAATCAAAAGATGACCCACCAAAACCCAAAGGTGCCCCACCAAAACCCAAAGGTGCCCCACCAAAACCCACAGGTGCCCTACCAAAACCCAAAGGTGCCCCACCAAAACCTAAATGTGCCCCACCAAAGCCCAAAGGTTTTGGAGGATGTTTCTAATAGTCCAGTCGTGTATCTGTTGTGGGAATGGTTGTATGCGGTGCTCTGCAATTTTGTAATTGTGGTGTGATGAGAAGATGGTAATGTCGTCTGCATAGGAGGTGATCATGTGTACATCAGTCTGATGTGTACATCAGTCATGTGTCTGAGGTGTATATGTCGAATAGAGTGGGTGAAAGGACGCCCCCTTGTGGGACGCCTGTTTTGAAATTCTGCTGTATGGAAGTGGTATTATTGAAAAGTGTGTAGCCATTTCTTCCTTTTATGTAATTGGATATGTATTTCGTTAATGTTGGTGCGATTTGAATATTTGAGAGTTTGTCTATTAACTTGTGTAGGTTTACTGTGTCGAAAGCTTTGGACATGTCTAGTGCTATTGTAATGGTTCGTGAAGGTGGTTGTTTCTGATTGAATCCGCAGGTAATATGTTGGGTAAGTGAGTGTAGGGCTGTAACTGTGGAGTGATTTCCCTTGAAACCGTGTTGGTGAGCTATTTGTGGAATGAGAGGTTGAATGATGTTGAGTATGATTTTTTCTAATGTTTTGGATATTGGACTGAGGAGTGATATTGGTCTGTAGGAAGAGCCTATGGATGTGTCTTTGTTGGGTTTGGGTATGGGTATGATTTTGGCTAGTTTCCATGGGTGTGGGATGATGTTTTTGTTTATTGCTATGTTGTATATTTTGGTGAGGTATGATATTGCATTGGGTCCAAGGTGTTTTAGGTGCTGAATGTTAATGTTATCAGGGCCCGTGGATTTGTTGGTCTTACTATTTTTAATTGCAGATATGGTCATATCTATTGTGATGGTCATCTGATCTTTTCGCAAGTTTTTGATTCTTCTGTCTATTTTTCTGTAGTGAGGGGAGGTTTGGTGTTTTGTTATGTTTATAAATTGGTTGTTGAAAGATTTTGCTTTGTCTTTGGAAGTGTGTGCTGTTTTGTTTGGGAAACTAATGGATTTGTTTGGTTGAGTGGGAATGGTTTTGTTTGATAGTTGATGTATTGTTTTCCAGAGTATATGGCTATTGTGTTTGTTGTCCCAATGTTGCTCCAAGTGTTCTCTCCAGATGTTTGTTTTATGGTCTTGTATGGCTCTATCAATTTCTCTGTTTAACTGCTGTAGCTGCGGGTCTGTGTGATTTGCAGTTCTGATTTGATTTCTTTGAGTTATGAGAGCTCTAATGTCGTCTGGAAGAGGTGGTTGATTTGTTTTTATTTTGCCTTTGGGAATGTTGTGTTTGTCCGCTTGGATTATGATATTTGTGAGGGTTTTATTTGCGACGTGTATGTCAGTTGGGTCTGCTACGTTTTCTAGTGCCGATTCTATTTCAGTTGAGAAGGAGGCCCAGTCAGCTTTGTGGTAGTTAGTGTATGTTTTTGTTTGGTGTTGTAGTCGGAAGTTTGTTTTTGTTCTATAGTCTAGTAGTATAGGCAGGTGGTCAGATGAAAGTTCTGTCAGAGTAGTCCAGGTAATGTTGTTTGCTATAGTGTCAGAGGCTGTGGAGATGTCAGGAGAGGTAGGTTGTTGATTGTTTGTGGTGGGTAGACGAGTAGGTGAGTTTTGGTTGAGGATAATGTGGTTTGAGTTCTGTATGATGTCTTCTATTAGTATGCCTCTGTGGTCGTTGTAAGGTGAGTGCCAGGAGTTGTGGTGGGCGTTAATGTCTCCTGTGATGATTGTGTTTGGTTTATTGGTGATGTGGATTAAGCATTCGGTGATGAGTTGATCTATTTGGTTGTGTAGTGAGTCATTGGTGTCTCTGGGAGGGATGTATTGGTTGGCTATGTAAATTGACTTGTTATTGGATAAGTGGACTTGAGAAATTTGGAGTTCTGTAGCAGCTTGGTTTATGTTAGGTGGTATTTGAATGGTAGAAAAGGTGATGTTATTTTTGATGTAAGTTAGTAGACCGCCACCATATTTGTGCGTTCTGTCTTGTCTTATTCATGTGAAACCTGCAATTGTTGGTGTTTTTGTTGTGGGCTTGAGTTTTGTTTCTTGTAAAGTGATAATATCTATTTGTTGTTGTTTGGCAAGTAGGGCTAGTTCATCTTTTTTGTTTGATAGTGTGTTTATCTTTATTTGGAGAACTTTAAGGGTGTTTCGGCTGTTTCCTCTGTTTTTTGGTTGGAGTTGTGGTTTGTTTTGGTTTTGGTTTGAAGGGTTTGGTGGAACTAGTGACTGTAGTTGTTGAGTGGGTCTTTGGGGTGGTAGTGCTGGGTTGTGTTGCTGGGGTTTTGTTGAATATGTGGGTTTATGGTAATTGGGGGTGCTGTGTGAAGACTGCAGGTCCAGTTGTTGTTGTTGTAGTCTGCTGTTTTGATTGTGGTGCCTTTTTCGAGAACCCAGTGTAGTGATCGTGAATTACATCAGAAGGACGTCTGTGTCTTAGTGATTCGGCGGCCACAGATCTAACACACCCACACCGGTCCCGGGTTAGCTTCAACATCCCCCGACCTCAGCAGCAACACCGCCAGACACACACGGGGGTCCGTGCGCCGACCCGGCCAAAAAACAGGCTTCGGGCCTCCCTTTCGGGTGGCAGGGATATGGTGATTGCCGATTTGGTCCCATGATGGGACGTACTCCAACCGCAAGCAGGCCGGCAACATCCAGGTCTATCATTTGATGCTCTATTAAAGATTACTGAGATAGAATTAGACTTGCTGAACGATTCTGATATGATACTATTCATTAAGAAAGGCATCAGAGGTGGTGTTTCAATGATTTCTAAAAGTAAAATATATGCTAAAGCAAATAATAAATATATTCCCGGTAGTTATGATCCTCAAAAACCGAGTAATTATATATCATACATGGACGCAAATAATTTATATGGTTGGGCTATGTCTCAGAGCCTACCAACAGGAAACTTTAGATGGTTGAAAGAAAATGAACAATTCAAAGATAATAAAGGCTACATCCTCGAAGTTGCCCTCAGTTATCCAAAAGACTTACATGACAATCATAAGGATTTACCACTAGCTCCTGAAAATATTAAAATAGGGGATGTTCATAAGTTAGTACCTCATCTTGGTAAGCGTGAAAAATATGTAATCCATAACAGTAACTTGAGTAAACAGTAAATTCTCGGTTATTTGATGAGATCTAAAAATGCAATGAAATCACAACAGAAAGCTCTCCTCGCAGATCAAATGCAAGCAAGGCGGCGGGGTACTTTATAAGGTTGTCTATAAGGTTGATTTTATCATAGGTATAAGGGTAATCTGTAGAATATCTAGAAGCAGAAACAAAACGTGTATATGAATTATTAAATCAATATCCAAAAAAGATGTTCTTATCAACTGAAAAATATCATGAACACAAAAATGCCACAGTTTGTATGTCTGTCATGAAGAGTTTACTAAAGAAAACTATAAGGTTAGAGACCACAAACACCTAACGGGAGACTATAGAGGTCCAGCGCATCTGAAGTGCAATTTTAAAATTAGAAATCCTAATTTTATCCCAGTGTTTATGCATAACTTATTCAATTATGATTCACATCTGTTTATTAAAGAACTAGGTAAAGTGTCTGGTAAAATAAATACTATGCCAGAGACGGATCAAAAATTCATAAGTTTCACACAGACCATCTGCTAATATATCTCTTTTGTCATCATCACCATTCAGAGCAATTTTATCAATTTCTTTCGTATACAATTCATGATTGTCACTTTGGATATTATACATTGTTTTATATATAGTATCATTATTCAATGCTCTTTTATATTCATCCATGGTTGTATTCCTTTCAATAACATTTCTCTTTATACCTTTAGCTTTCTTAGCTACAGAACACTTTGTTCGATAACAATACAGCTTTGCTCGAAGACCTACAAATTCTTCTATGGGAATGCTGCTAGTCTCGTCTTTCATTTTACCGATTACTTTTTTGTTTTGATTTGAAAGTAGGAAATGATCTTTATGATAATTCGATGTATAAAATAAAGTGTGATTATCCCTCATATCTTCATATGAGTTATCGGTTCGAATTTGATAGCAAAGCGAATCAGTATCACTGAACAATAGTTTTGCTCTATCACCATATTTTTCTCTGATGAAGTTGTAATGAAAGTCATACATCAATGTCTTGCTTATATCTAGTATGCTTATTCCTACATAAATAGGTTTACCAAACTTTAGCTTTTGTTTCTGCATATGAGAAGTTATCAGGTTTTCCGAGATTTTTTTTTAATCCTTTGAAATTAGGTTTATTAACTAATCTTCTCAATTCTTGTTTAGTCTTAACCAAATTAACTTCGACTCGGTTTCTAATATTTTCCATCGTTTTACCGAATACTGAATTATTCATTACCTTGAAGAAATCTTTATCAAAATCAGATGTCGCTTGTTGCCGCTTTCTTGTGTTCAGATCTATGTACAGCTTCATCCATGGACTTTCATCGAATTCTAATATTCTATGGATTTTCTCTAGTTTCAATCCAAGTTTCTCATACAGCCTCAAATTACTGTTATGGATTACATATTTTTCACGCTGAAGTGAAAATCAAGCATGACTTAACTTGATTGCTGATGGTAATGTATGTTGGTAGATGGTAGATGGTAATTCAAGCTATATACATTTAGAGAAATATTATTAATCTTTACAAATTTATCGATGTCTTTAATTTTCATAGGGAATTTGATATCCGCGAATTCCAACTCTTCAGCTTTCTTCTTTAATATTTTCGTTATTCTGTTAACATTTTTTTCATCCCTGCAGAAGTGGTGCGCAACCGTCCGCTTAAAGCACATGTTATCTTGGTGTTTAGTATTTATTAACTTATATTTTGGATGTCTCAAATTTTCAGGCAATTCAATATAGCTAGAACCTCTTAAAGGTTTGTATTCAACAATTTTAATTGTGAAGTTTAGCAGTTTGTTTAATATCCATCCAGAAGAGTTATTCGTAAATTCTTCGATTCTGTGTATCAGGTCATCATGTAGTCTTTTAATTGTATTTAAATTTATGTGATTCCTTGAAAGTTCTATAAACCTGTTTGCATTGAACCAACCGTTATTATAGATTTTCTCACTGCCTAAATGAATTTATAAAACTCAACTTGTAAATTTAACTGTAATTTAATGTTATCGAATTTTGACTGTCTAATTACTTGAATAACTTCAGATGTTATATTCTTTAGAAACAACATTGGATCGATCGTTCTTATATCATGATAAATATGTTCTGCGCATGTTTCATTAACAGCCTTCTTAATTTCCCCTCGCATGCATTCAAATTTATTTTTAAAATGTAAATTTGAATTTTCATGTACTCCAATATCATCCACTTCCAAATTACAAAGATTACAGTAAAAGAAAGAACTGGCTATTATGCTATTATTTAAACGTTGTCTAGGAGCATTTGTTTCTTCATGTCTTTTCAAGTTTTGATAATGGCGATCACATATTACGCACTTTGTTTTTGCATTGAAGTATGATATGATTGAATTGTTAATTGCTTTACGATGCTTTTGCATTTCTATATGTTTCTTTAGGTTTTTAACCAATGTGTTACAAACTTTGCAGTGATTCATGCTGACAATATTTGCTTCCATTTTACTTAAGAAATTTATCCAAAGAGATTTCGTATTCAATGTATGTTTTTTCGCATGATTTACATTCGATGATTTATCGACTCCCATTTTACATAAAAAATTTGTCCAAAGGGTTTTGGTACCTAAGTTGTGTTTTTTCGCGTGACATACATTGGTCAGCTAACAATGTTTGCAAGGTAGACCTTTTTGATTGATTAAAATTGTTTGATTAAATTGATTAATATGTTTCTCACACAGGAGGTGTAAGAAATATCCGAAGAGCATTTGATCTACGAGGAGAGCTTTCTGCTGTGATTTTAGTGCATTTTTAGATCTCATCAAATAACCGAAAATTTCGTCATAATTATCACAAGTATAAGCAGGAGGTTCAATACTTCTGTAATGTTGATTGTCAAATACATGCTTCTTTAACCAATTATTCAGCTCCATCGGTGTTTGAAATATGCTTCTCTTCATTACATTGAAAACTTGTCTAACAAAAACACGAAGATTTTTTGGGATGTGTATTCTATCTTCCTCGATCATATTTTTCAGTGTTTGATATGATTGAGGTTTTCTTAACGCCTCATCGATCATTCCTACAACTTGAATCAGTTCAGACCGTGCATTTCTCAGCATATTTTCTTCCACAGAAATTATGCCCGCCATCACTTTTTATGAGAGGAGCGATATGCACAAACAAATAAACTGAATTCATGAACCCACACCTGAAAATATGCAGCACTACGACACTGCACGACTGATTTTGATGGTGATACAACAGAGAATGCGTAATCTTCGATTCTGAAAATTGTGAGCTTCAAGCATGCATAGAGCGCTTTGCCGAGGTGTGACCATATTAGACAGTATGATTCTGAATTAATGACAGCAAAGCACGTAAGGTTCTACTGTTACTGAAACGCTCGCTGATCAGTAATTACCAACTTGCGTGAGCAACGTATGATGTGCCGCTCAATGGGTTGAACTTGTGAATAGCGTAATTGTTTGGTTGTAAGATATTTATTGTGATGGGTAGCTGTTGAAAAGGATCTCTAAAAGAAGTAGCATATGTAAAGTTTATTCAGGTCAAATGATGCTACTAGGAATTTAATAAACTATGATCGGTCAGGACTACCACAACCTACCAAGACAAATCATTAGAACGAATTCAAATTTATTAATTCTATTCGAGTTACCTTTCATCGATATGAAGAATATTCATAGTGATTACATTGCTTGTGATATGCCGTTTGCAGAGTTTCAAGAACTTTGTAATGAAACGTATAAAGTACCCTATAGTTTGGTGTTGATTAATAAAGATAAGCACCCCGGTTCTGGAAAGTATTTCAAAAATTTAAATCAATTATATATTCCACAGAAATATTTTTCAGGCAGTCGCTCTAGGTTAAGTCCTGAATTTTCGGTTAAAGAGTGCTCAAGCTGGGTAAATGATCGTTAATTCATGATTCGGGAGTAATTGCTTAAATTGTTGGGTAAGATTCAGGGTAAATGATCGGTACACTGTTGAGCTGTTTATACAAATTCGGGGGTAATTGTTCGTAATAATATTGAAGGAGGTTTTATTTGGGGGTAATTGATTTGGTGGGGCACATATGGGTTTTGGTGGGGCACCTTTGGGTTTTGGTGGGGCACCTTTGGGTTTTGGTGGGGCACCTTTGGGTTTTGGTGGGGCACCTTTGGGTTTNNGATTAATTTCATTCTGATTTGATATAATATCTCTAGAAAACTCATGAAATATGTTTTTAATATCCCGACGTGTATTGGTCGTTTAACCATAACTTCTAAGGTGCAGCTTCGTCGACGTCATGGATACGTCACTATCTTAGAAGCGAGGAGTCTTCAAGAGGAAGATAACTTTGGGCTTGAAGAAAGCCGAAGATGCGGCCAGAGAAGGTGATTCGGATGAACTTGGAAGCCTCTGCTAAGGTATCAGACGCAACCTTGAACAAGTTAGAGCATGAGATGAGCGTATCACCAATGCCCTGATTGAAGGTAAGACGTCAGAAGATGATTTGAACCATGAGATTGACGAGCAAGTGACTTGCGGCAGTGAGATTGATTTGAGATTAATTCAGTTAACGAAGAGAAGTGATCACGGTGTAAAGAATACTAATGCGGTGTGTAGAGACATAAAGTTGCCACAATTGAAGATTGAACCTTTCACTGGTGAGAAAGTGGACTCTCTAAAGTATCATAATTTTTTGAATTAATTTAACAATGCAATTGGCCCTAGATCTAATTTGTCAGATTCATCAAAGCTAACTTATTTGAGAGGTTACCTGTCTGTCTACGCCGCCGAGCTCATTGAGCATTTATCGATCAGTGACAGCAATTACCGTGAAGCCTTGGCACTTCTGGACCGCGAGTTTCTGAATCGCAATGCTTTAGTTAATGACTTGTGCCAGAAGCTATTTGCTCTGAAGTGTAGATATGATGCTACTTACGGTGAAACAAAGCTTTTTGTCTGTGAAGTTCGTAGCATTCTCTTTGATCTAAAGATTTACGATTGTAATGCTTTAGAGGACAAATCTGCTAACGTCATTGTAAGCAGCCTGGTTTTCTCAAAGCTACCAATCCCTTTCAAGCAAGAACTGGCTAGACGCGTGAGCAACAATTATCCCTCGCTGGCAGAAATCTTTGACAATTATATCGAAGTTATCGCTACTTTGAATTTGCGTGCGCCCAAATCGGAAGCTCCTGTTGAAGGTACAAATGCAAATTGATCCCTTATGAAAGGATCTGCATTTAGTTATGGGAATGCCATTATTCATTTTGGTAATGTTGAACATTTTCAGACTAGGCCGCAGGCTCAAGCAATATACCGATCTTTGCGTGCTAAAAGTAACCAACTAGAGTCATGTGTGAACATTATTCTTGATCCTGTGCCATGTTATCCCGATCCTATTGCCAGTGTTTTGACTGAGAGCCAACTGGATGGGAATCTGGAGATTTTTCGGGTGGAATCGCTTGGCATTTCTGACAATGATTGTTGTAGCGATTCTGGCAGGAAGAAGGTAGAAGATTTTGCTGCGAACATCGAGCTTCGTGATGGCAAGTACCACGTAAAGCTCCCTTGGACTGATAGCATCAATCAGGTGAAAAGTAACTTTTCGGTTGCTCTTGCCGTGCTGCATAGAGTAAAGGAACGTTTGACGAAGAAAGGCCTCCTTGAGCAGTACAGTGACGTGCTGCAACAACAACTTGCTGATAGTATTATCGAGCCTGTACTCATCGACACTTCATCTACATCAACACAGGAATTTATTCCTCATAGAGAGGTAGTTAAACCAGACCCTCAGTGTACCACTAAAGTCCGACTAGTGCTAAACTGCAGTGCAAAGGTTGGTAATGCTCCCTCGCTAAACGAAGCTTCATTTCCAGGCATTGACCTATTGGGGAATTTGTTCCAGCTGATGATTGGATTGCGCCACGATATTTGATGCTAGCTGATATTAGAAAGGCTTTCCTGCAAATAAAGTTGTCGAGTGAGGAAGATCGAAATAAATTTTGTATTCTGTGGGAGGAAAATGGCAAACTCCAAGCTTTTAGATACACCACAATAGTCTTTGGATTTATTGCAAGTCCTTTTATTCTCAATTACGTCACCATGTTTAAATGTATCCTTCTGATTTATGCTATTTCTTTCTGGAGAATGGTCTGTATATAGACAACCTCTTCATGACTGGTAACGACACAGCAACAATGAAGCAGCTTTACCGAACTGCCCATGACAGACTTATGGAAGGTGGGTTCGACTTTAGATCATGGTCGACAAATTGCGCGCCGTTGAAAGAGAGCTTTGATGCCGATGGCGTAAGCGTCACTCACGAGCAACCTACCGAAAATGTGTTGGGCTACACCTACCATCCGAAGATGGACCAGTTATGTTAGGCTTGATACAAAAAACAGTAAACAAAATGGAACTTTTATTTCAGAGATGACTGGTCCAAATCTTGAGAAAGCAGACGTATTCACAAAAATCTAGGATTGAACCAAGTCACGAAGAATGACGCTTGGCAGCGGTTCCAATACAGTTTATCGCCGTTATGCCGATGAATAAACCCAGCCCAACATAACTGTAGAAGCAAGCAATGTCTCATAAATTTTTCAACTCTGCATTCCAGTAGTAGTATTCCAATATGGCAATAAGTTTCAATCAAATACATTCACAGAAGAAAAGCTTTACACGTTTTACACACCATGACATACTGAAGGTTCTTTCTATAGCAAACAGTCTCGCTGAAAGTCCTCAAAAAGATAGAACGAAGGTTGTTTTCCACCGGATACGCAGTTATTCTATCAAAGGAAAGGAATAAATAGCTGTTAGATAATAGGTAATCAAATCATAAGTTTTATGAGCATAAATAAGACGCAATATGTCACTATAACAGCCTCGGACCCACCTTAAAATCTTTAGCCACCAAGCGGTTAAGCTGTAACTTTAAGAGGCTTGTGAGGCCATGTAAAGGGAAATAATGAAAGTAGAAGAAAGAGAGGGCAGACTCCAAAATAAACAAGTAATTTAAGCTTAGGAAAGCACCAAGCTTTCCCAATAGGTTAGGAACAAATTTCAAAGTTATTACAGTAAAAAGCCGAAGCTCAAAGTTAAGGTGGTCGAGCCACATAAATAGGCCAAGCCCAAAGTTAGCACTGGAGTCCGCCCTTTCCTAATCACAGAAAGCGCGAACATGCATTATCAACGTAAATAAACAAAACGAAAAACAAAGAGTGATCACTCAAGCAACAATGAAGCAGCTTTACCGAACTGCCCATGACAGACTTATGGAAGGTGGGTTCGACTTGAGATCATGGTCGACAAATTGCGCGCTGTTGCAAGAGAGCTTTGATGCCGATGGCGTAAGCGTCACTCACGAGCAACCTACCAAAAAGGTGTTGGGCTACACCTTTTATCTTCGGATGGTAATCCGAAGATGGATCAGTTATCAGTGGCTGTTCCTGATGAACAGTTTGGTGGACCTGCCACTAAACGCTCTGTGCTGTCGTGCCTAGCGAAGATCTTCGAACCTTTGGGACTGGTGAACCCTGTTACGGTAAGAGGGAAGAATTTGATGAGGGAAATTTGGAAGTCGGGTGTGAAGTGGGACGACGAATTGCCAGATGGACTAAAAAGAACTTGGACATAGTTAAACGAAGAACTAACACTTTTAAATAAATTCATGTTTGACCGGAAGGCGCTAGACTCTGATTGTCCGGCAGAGTTGGTAATTTTCACTGATGCGTCTAAAATCAACTATGGGTTTAACATTTATGCTTTGCACAATGGAAGTGTTGCTAAAACTTCAAACCTTCTTTTCAGCAAAACCAAAGTTGCACCAATGAAAGGTAAATCATTACCTACTCTTGAACTTCTAGCAGTTTATCTTGCGCTTAAATGTTTGTTAAATTTGCTTTGTAATCTCAAAAATTCATCAGTTAACAAACTCACGATTGCAATAGACTCGCAAATTGTACTTTCCTGGATCCTTAATGAAGGTGTGAAAACTAAGAATATTTTTGCCGCCAATAGAATCAAAGATATCGTAGAGTTCCAAAGAACGCTACTTGAACAACATAGCTTAACTTGCTCTTTTCTTTACGTTCATACGGACAATAATCCAGCTGACCTATTGACGCGAGGCATTACGGTTCGAGAGCTCGAGAGGAAGTTTGACTTCTGGCAAAGTGGTCCTCAGTTCTTGAAGAGTTCTCCTGAAGAATGGCCTGAAAGCGACCTGAACTGTCTGTCGCCTGTCAACCGAGAGCTTGTGTCTTGTCAATCCACAGTAACTAAAGTGGAAGATCCACTTATCGAATTGACTAACTATTCTTCTCTTAACAGCTTGCTTGGGGTCACAGCCCGCCTGTTCCAGTTTGGTAAATCATCCAGAAGTACGAACTATTCTAGATTTGAATGTATTACCATAGCGAAGATATACTGGTTAAAATGTCAACAACAGTTACATTACGCTGACGAATATGCTTTCTTGCAGAAACAGAAAGCTGAAGGGAAGGCTCCTCCTCTAGTCAATGATCTAAATTTGTTCCTCGACAAAGATGGTTTAATTAGAGTTAGAACCAGATTGAACAAATGCAAGCATTGGACCTTTGATGTAACTAATCCTGTGCTTCTTTCAAAGTCAAGCTACATGACGGAATTAATTGTCAAATCTTGTCATGATAAATGCAAGCATATGGATGCTGCTTCAACATTAAATACGCTTCGCAATCAAGGGTTCTGGCTTCCTAAAGCCAGGCCACTCATCAAGCGTATCAATAAACAATGTATTCTATGTACTAAATTTTATTCATTAGCTTATCGTCATCCTCCCCCCACTGATTATTACGCCGACAAAGTAAATTTAATCAGGCCATTCGAGAACGTGGGTGTAGATTTCACTGACCACTTCTACGTCCAATACGGAGAAGTTTTCATCAAGATGTATTTAATTTTATTCACTTGCCTCAATATCAGAGCGATTCATTTAGAGTTAGTTAAAGATATGTCAGTTTCATCCTTCTTGTCTGCTTTCGTTAGATTCACCAACAGGTACGGTTTTCCACGCACTTTATATAGTGACAATGCTCCTTCATTTGCACAAGCTGCAGAATCCTCGATAAATCCTTTTCCGACGATCATGTCTCTGAAATGCTTGCCCGTAATCACATTAAACATGTGAAAATCCCCCTATACAGCGCTTGGTATGGCAGCGCATGGGAACGTTTGATTAGAGTAGTTAAAAATTGCTTATTTAAGGCAGTGGTTAGGAGTAAAATTGAGTATTTTTCATTTCTCACTATTTTGTCAGACGTGCAGGAGGCAGTTAATTCTCGCCCGTTAACCTTCAGAGACACGTCTGGTGCATCTAATCAAATCATTTCTCCCAATTCATTCTTGAAAGTGTGTTCAACTTCAAACCTCCAATTTGGTTCCCTTGCAGGCGGGGAGCTAATTAAACCGACTCATAAAGCAGTTTTGGAAACCTTGGAAATCCGTGAGAACACACTGGCTCGTTTTGTGGATCTATGGTACGAAGAATACCTGGTCTCTCTGCGGGAGACTGACCGAGCCTGCTCACAACCTTCTTGGAGCGACAGGATTAAGAAAGACGATCTCGTCTTGATTTCTTCGCAAGTAAAGCCTCGACCCCTCTGGTCTATGGGGAGAGTCGTTCAACTATTCAGGGGTCAAGATGGGAGGACGCGATCAGTTAAGGTTCTGAGACCTGATCATTCAAACGGAGAGTACGCCGTTTCTTTATTATATCCATTGGAAATTAACGCACACCAAATATCAGCTCATCAACAACCCGATGAACTATCTGATGATAAAGACCAGAATACCCTACCTGCAGAAACCTTCCTTCCAGGGTCCAATGCGTCCTAGGAGGAGAGCCGCCGAAGATTGTATTTCCAAGATGCGGAGTTGTTTGTAATTTCTGTCGCCCGGGAGTGTGTGGGAAATTTTTCCCACCATTAATAATTTTTGTAGTCTTTTCTAAATTTGTTGTCTATATGTCGTTTTCTGTTCATGTTGAATTCGCAGTTTTGTTGTATTCAGTTTAGTTACGTAGTTTAAGTAGGTAGCAGTATCCGCTAGGTTAAGGACTCCTTTATAAGCATTCATACCGTTCAGATGTCCGATCTCGGAACGTGCCTTAATTATCTCAAACGCAGCAAGTTCTTAATTATTCAATTCTGGTCAATATTCACTTCTGCCAGCACAGCAATAGGACCTTCAGATTCTGAATATCTTCCTGGTTACTGTTTCACTATCTTTTTGTTGGTGTGAATGTTGCTTTTTTCATATCAATTATTTACGCTCTATGTAAAACTTTTTTCTATGGTACTCTAGACAAATCAATATTCAATTCAATTATTAAAATCTCAAGTTTCTAATTAGCTACGTGGTCTCTGATATTGGCAGAGGAACTAGCTTCCTTTGCTGTGACCCACGATTTAATAACTTTATCTTCAAATTTCCAAAGTCAAAATCTCAAACTGCCCTTTTCTATTTTTCCGTCTAGAGTACCTTCCTTTAACTGATTTCGTCTGTATTTCTAATTTGCCTCTTACTGAATGCATTAAGCACTGAGATGCACCAAAATCTTAGGTTTGTCAATTTAGTTATTTGTTGATTATTGATACATAATTTGGAATTGTTTGGTACATAGCTAGTTTCTGATCTATTAATTGTTTAGTAAGTAGTTTAATTTTCATTTCAGTATCTGGGACCCGTCGGGGCAACACAATTAAGGAATTTGAAATATTTTCCTACTTAAATCACTTCTTGATCATGACAGCTTCACACATATTTTACGGACGCGATAAATACTGAAGGGTAAGCCCTCGAAACATCATGTGAACAAATTATCCATCCATAATGCATAGTTAATAAAACTTTTTCATAACTGAACTTGTTTCTCGACTACAAGTCGGTGACTGCATGTGATGTGAAGAGAATAAGTGGAAGCAAATCTTGAATGTTTATTAAAATGCGAAGCTATAAAAAATTTGAAATTACAGACCGTTCACCCGTCGCAACTCGGTGGCCAAAGAATAAATCTAAAATGTTGAACCTTGAACGAGGCGTGACTGCGAGTCAATTTTGTTTAGTTTACGGTGCAAACATTTTTTAAGACTGTTATTTTTCTTTGTAGAAAACTATTTAGAGTACACACTAAATACGGCCTTACCCTAATTGCGCAGGGTTAGTGAGAAAACGCCCTTAGTTTCTAATAATCTCCGTAGAAAAAAACCACGAACCTCACAGCAGATACTCCTCAACTGAGCTCTATTCTTGGTGTTGGGTAAATAATATTATAGCTATTTTGATCTATAATGATATAGGTAGATCATTTAGCAAAATACGTATAAACTTTTACTACTGAGTGAGCCGATCCGCTCGTCGGCAGTGAGTTACTCCCTTGTCAGTTGTCAGACTTCTGACATCAGTGTTTAGCGAGCAACGGAGGAGGGGGGTACTCGAGCTTCCGGTTGCGCTAATGCGCTTCATTTCATGCAGTTCTTTCAATGGCGGGCAACGTACTCACAGACAATGAGATCAAAAAACTATTGGAACGAAGAAATTTTGAGAAAGAAACTGGCGTATAGATGCAGGTGCACTAGTGATGAAGCAGCACATGCACCAGCGATAAACATGCACATGCTCTCAGGCACACGCACAAGTGAATGACTTACAGTCTCATCCACATGGGTAACATAGATACAAGTTCGAGAGGTCGGAGTTGTCGTACACGGAAATTGCTCTGCTTGAGGCCAGAAATTTGTTCCTTTCATTCTCATAATTTTTAGAAATGGATTCGAATTCACTATTGTGCGTTTGAAAACTACATTCGATTGGAAACAATCTATATTAATGTCTGGTAAAAAATCGCAGCGTATGCAAAATAGAAGAAAACTAAAAAATCCTTAACAGAATTAAGGGCAGATTTCGCTTGCTTCCGAGGTTGTAGCGTGACACGACAAACCGTGGCAATTAGTGTTAGATCCAGACTCCTGCGGGCTTTACGCCTCCAAAATTTAAAAAATTTATTATATTATCACACGCCACCACAAACGCAATTGAAATCTTCCGTTACCGGGATTAAATATGAACTTTAGGTATGGAAATACTATTACATTGTTACGGTGAGACATATAAGCCAATGATTAAAACATTTTAAAATAAATTTCTTGGAACAATTGTAAGTTTGCTGTCGGCATTGCTTCGCATTGTGATTTTTATCGGCATCATCAGCGAAACTTCACTTTATATAGTTTTACAATTTTGATTGGTAACTATTTTATTTCCTACATTCAAATCAAAACAAAAAAATAATCGGTAAAATGAAAGATGAAACTAGCAGCATCCCTATAGAAGAATTTGTAGGTTTCGAGCAAAGCTGTATTGTTATCGAACAAAGTGTTCTGCAGCTAAAAGAGCTAAAAGTATAAAAAGAAATGTTATTGAAAGGAATACAACCATGGATGAATATAAAAAATCATGAATTGTATACGAAAGAAATTAATAAAATTGCTCTGAATGGTGATGATGACAAAGAAGATATATTAGCAGATGGTCTGTGTGAAACTTATGTATTTTTGATACGTCTCTGGCATAGCATTTATTTTACCAGACACTTTACCTAGTTCTTTAATAAACAGATGTGAATCATAATTGAATAAGTTATGCATAAACACTGGTATAAAATTAGGATTTCTAATTTTAAGATTGCACTTCAGATGTGCTGGACCTCTATAGTCTCCCGTTAGGTGGTTGTGGTCTCTAACCTTATAGTTTTCTTTAGTAAACTATTCATAACAGACATAACAAACTGTGGCATTTCTGTGTTCTTGATATTTTTCAGTTGATAAGAACATCTTTTTTGGATATTGATTTAATAATTCATATACACGTTTTGTTTCTGCTTCTAGATATTCTACAAATTTTTCCGATGCATCTTCACCATTATATAACTCTAACTTTGAGTACCTATCATCCTCGCATTCGGTATAACAATAGAAACTATTTGGCTCATGCTTTTGAATATTCCGAGTGTAATTCGACTTAGGATCTGGCTGACATAAATCAATACCTACCAAAGTTGATTCAAAATCAGCATAAATTACAAAGGGATGCCTGATAGTCTTTTGAAAGGCCTTGAATTTTAGCTTCTCATCACTAAAAGCATATTTGATGGGTGTGTGAACAGAGCAATTATCTTTGTGTTTTTCAAGTAGGTCTTCACGTGTAATTGCATGCAGGCAGTATGGACAGACATATTTTGTTTTATGACTCGCCTTATTAATAAATGGACTTAAAGACCTCAACTCTTAAAGGTTTGTATTCAACAATTTTAATTGTGAAGTTTAGCAACTTGTTTAATATCCATCCAGAAGAGTTATTCGTAAATTCTTCGATTCTGTGTATCAGGTCATCATATAGTCTTTTAATTGTATTTAAATTTATGGGATTCCTTGAAAGTTCTATAAACCTGTTTGAATTGAACCAACCGATATTATAGATTTTCTCACTGCCTAAATGAATTTATAAAACTCAACTTGTAAATTCAACTGTAATTTCATGTTATCGAATTTTGACTGTCTAATTATTTTAATAACTTCAGATGTTATATTCTTTAGAAACAACATTGGATCGATAGTTCTTATATCCTGTTTCACACAGGAGGTGTAAGAAATATCCAGGAGGTGTAAGAAATATCCGAAGAGCATTTGATCTGCGAGGAGAGCTTTCTGCTGTGATTTTATTGCATTTTTAGATCTCATCAAATAACCGAAAATTTCGTCATAATTATCACATGTATAAGCAGGAGGTTCAATACTTCTATAATGTTGATTGTCAAATACATGTTTCTTTAACCAATTATTCAGCTCCATCGGTGTTTGAAATCTGCTTCTCTTCATTACATTGAAAACTTGTCTAACAAAAACACTAAGATTTTTTGGGATGTGTATTCTATCTTCCTCGATCTTATTTTTCAGTGTTTGATATGATTGAGGTTCTCTTAACGCCTCATCGATCATTCCTACAACTTGAATCAGTTCAGACCATGCATTTCTCAGCATATTTTCTTCCACAGAAATTATGCCCGCCATCACTTTTTATGAGAGGAGCGATATGCACAAACAAATAAACTGAATTCATGACCCCACACCTGAAAATATGCAGCACTACGACACTACACGACCGATTTTGATGGTGATACAACAGATAATGCGTAATCTTCTATTCTGAAAACTGTGAGCTTCAAGCATGCATAGAGCGCTTCGCCGAGGTGTGACCATATTAGACAGTATGATTCTGAATTAATGACAGCAAAGCACGTAAGGTCCTACTGTTACTGAAAAGCTCTCTGATCAGTAATTACCAACTTGCGTGAGCAACGTATGATGTGCCGCTCAATGGGTTGAACTTGTGAATAGCGTAATTGTTTTGTTGTAAGATATTTATTGTGATGGGTAGCTGTTGAAAAGGATCTCTAAAAGAAGTAGCATATGTAAAGTATATTAAGGTCAAATGATGCTACTAGGAATTTAATAAACTATGGTCGGTCAGGACTACCACAACCTGCCAAGACAAATCATTAGAACTGGAAGAAGTGAATTCAAAGTTGGTGACTCTCGATGATGAAACAAAAACAATTCGGGGAAAAATTGAAAAAAAACAAATGGATAATTTGGTGTCCTTGAATGAAAAAGTATCCACATTAGAAGGAATTCAAGTTGAATTAAAAGCGTGGGCATGTTCACAAACCTTTTTTTTTATTTGAACCATGCACAAATTAAAAAAAGGCGATGGCTAGGTCGACAGATATGGTCTTTACGAATCGAATGATATAACTCTCATTGCTGTAGCTTGAAAACTGTAGGAGGAGATAGGTTTTCCGTGACAATAAGTTGAACGTTCCAAACTTTTCAGGACGGCGCGACAAAGTCCCGTGCGCCTCGAAATAGGCACTCAATGTAGCATGGATACCAAACTACAGGCTTCTGTAGCTTAATCCACTCAAGGATGCTAGCAGCAACTTGTAGCGAACCTCTACGTACAATGTTAGGAGGGTAACTGAGCTCAGATGCCAGATACACCAAGATCTGTAGTCTTGCCGCTTTAATTTTCTTAGGTCTATTTAGTGAAAGAACTCCATCCCCCGCCCCCCATCAAAGCCCGGCCATCTGCGTCAATATTGCCGTACATGGATCGAAGTAGTATCGTTGGAAAGCTCAGAATGTCAGCTTTAAGATGAGACTAAGCATGTAACTGCAGCACAACTCAAGTAGAAACTATATTCAAAGATTTCAGCAGCTAATTACTTTATATCTAATTACTTGAAGAACTCTCCCACCCGCTTCTCTTTAAAGAGACGTCATGAACGTAAATATTGGCGTACAGCGATGGCAGTGGTACCATTGGAAAGAGCAGAATTCCAGCTTTCAGATGAGCACAAAAATCGAAAAACGCCATAAATGAAAATTTCAGGTAGCCGGTCCCCTTAATAAACAGATGTGAATCATAATTGGATAAGTTATGCATAAACACTGGGATAAAATTAGGATTTCTAATTTTAAAATTGCACTTCAGATGCGCATTCAGGCAATTCAATATAGCTAGAAACTCTTAAAGGTTTGTATTCAACAATTTTAATTGTGAAGTTTAGCAACTTGTTTAATATCCATCCAGAAGAGTTATTCGTAAATTCTTCGATTCTGTGTATCAGGTCATCATATAGTCTCTTAATTGTATTTAAATTTATGTGAATCCTTGAAAGTTCTATAAACATGTTTGCATTGAACCAACCGGTATTATAGATTTTCTCACTGCCTAAATGAATTTATAAAACTCAACTTGTAAAATCAACTGTAATTTAATGTTATCGAATTTTGACTGTCTAATTACTTGAATAACTTCAGATGTTATATTCTTTAGAAACAACATTGGATCGATCGTTCTTATGTCATGATAAATATGTTCTGCGCATGTTTCATTAACAGCCTTCTTAATTTTCCCTCGCATGCATTCCAATTTATTTTTAAAATGTAAATTTGAATTTTCATGTACTCCAATATCATCCACTTCCAAATTACAAAGATTACAATAAAAGAAGGAACTGGCTATTATGCTATTATTTAAACGTTGTCTATGAGCATTTGTTTCTTCATGTCTTTTCAAGTTTTGATAATGGCGATCACATATTACGCACTTGGTTTTTGCATTGAAGTATGCATTTGATATGATTGAATTGTTAATTGCTTTACGATGCTTTTGCGTTTCTATATGTTTCTTTAGGTTTTTACCCAATGTGTTACAAACTTTGCAGTGATTCATGCTGACAATATTTGCTTCCATTTTACTTAATAAATTTATCCAAAGAGATTTCGTATTCAATGTGTGTTTTTTCACATGATTTACATTCGATGATCTATCAACTCCCATTTTACTTAAAAAATTTCTCCAAAGGGTTTTGGTACCTAAGGTGTGTTTTTTCGCGTGACATACATTGGTCAGCTAACAATGTTTGCCAGGTAGACTTTTTTGATTGATTAAAATTGTTTGATTAAATTGATTAAAATGTTTCTCACACAGGAGGTGTAAGAAATATCCGAAGAGCATTTGATCTGCGAGGAGAGCTTTCTGCTGTGATTTTATTGCATTTTTAGATCTCATCAAATAACCGAAAATTTCGTCATTAATTATCACAAGTATAAGCAGGAGGTTCAATACTTCTGTAATGTTGATTGTCAAATACATGCTTCTTTAACCAATTATTCAGCTCCATCGGTGTTTGAAATCTGCTTCTCTTCATTACATTGAAAACTTGTCTAACAAAAACACGAAGATTTTTTGGGATGTGTATTCTATCTTCCTCGCCATAGATCTAATTTGTCAGATTCATCAAAGCTAACTTATTTGAGAGGTTACCTGTCTGGCTACGTCGCCAAGCTCATTGAGCATTTATCGATCAGTGACAGCAATTACCGTGAAGCCTTAGCACTTCTGGACCGCGAGTTTCTGAATCGCAATGCTTTAGTTAATGACTTGTGCCAGAAGCTATTTGCTCTGAAGTGTAGATTTGATGCTACTTACGGTGAAACAAAGCTTTTTGTCTGTGAAGTTCGTAGCATTCTCTCTGATCTAAAGATTTACGATTGTAATGCTTTAGAGGACAAATCTGCTAACGTCATTGTAAGCAGTCTGGTTTTCTCAAAGCTACCAATCCCTTTCAAGCAAGAACTGGCTAGACGCGTGAGCAACGATTATCCCTCGCTGTCAGAAATCTTTGACAATTATATCGAAGTTATCGCTACTTTGAGTTTGCGTGCGCCTAAATCGGAAGCTCCTGTTGAAGGTACAAAAGTTGTAAGCGACAGTGCTGTTTCTTCAAAACCACCGCCGCCGCCTAGTAAGCAGGTGTTTTCCAATTCTGCCACTGCCAATAACCTGCGTAAAGCTTGCAAATTTTGTTTCAGCTTGAGCCACAGCATGGTGAATTGTAGTGCTTATCCTTCATTTCAGATTAGTCAGGCTCGCTGTGCAGAACTAAAACTCTGCCAGAAATGCTCCAGTGCCAAACATCCTAAGCAAACTTGTAACGCCATCCTGAATTATGAATGCAAACGTTGTCATGAGAAAACTCATATTTCAGCCTTATGTCCACAATCCAGCCAAAATTTTAGTTCTGCAAATGTATGTTTGAATTCTGCCACTGACCAGCAGTCAGGCTACATTCTTCCCACTATTACGTTACCTATTCGAAAAAGCAGTCACGTAACTCATGCTCGATTTTTGATTGATACTGGATCTCAGAGGTCCTACGTCTCTAGTAATGTGTTGCAGAGAATTGACTTTCCTCAAGATCTCAGATTGTGCAGGTACACCATAAATACCTTCCTAGAGAAGGGAATTCGTAATTTGGGTGAAGTTAGCTTAGCAATTAACCTGCTTGATGGAAAGCCCGATATTCAAGTTCCTATTCTAGTTGACAAAGATTTTCGCATGTCATACCATGTCCATTCCTTGTCTGTTGCTATCGCAAACCTTAAACAAAGCTTTCAATTGGCAGACACTGCTTATGATGCACCCTCTGATTCCGTTGACTTAGATGGTATACTAGGCATAGATATTATTCAGTGCATGAATGGTTTGCAAATTGATCCCTGTATGAAGGGATCTGCATTTAGTTATGGGAATGCCATTATTCCTTCTTTTGGTAATGTTGAACATTTTCAGACTAGGCCTGCAGGCTCAAGCAATGTACCGATCTTCGCGTGCTAAAAGTAACCAACTAGAGTCATGTGTGAACTTTATCCTTGATCCTGTGCCATGTTATCCCGATCTGTTTGTTTCAATTGTCGATTCATGTATGCAATTGATATTCGAATTTTATCTTTTATTTGACGATATTATTTAATCTTATACTCATCCGAGAAGTTATAAGCCGGCATTTTCCAAATTATTCTTTTGATAGTAATTTTCCCATCACCAACTTTATATTGCTGATTTGGATCTTTATCGCTAGTCTTGAACAGAGCATTTGCATCATCACCTCTTCTCAGAGTTTAGTCATGCTTGACTCGATAAATCACTTTGTCATATTTTCACAGAATCCGCAAATATGTTTTAGGGGAATTGTAGCATTAAATTGACCGTCAGCAGCTCCTAAATAATCACTGCGTTCATTGAGTCCATCATTCGATTTTTCATTTTTCTTAGTGTCAATACTGCAGAAGAACATTATATCCTCTTTGGGGTTTCGTTGATAAGTAGTCAATCCTTTTAGAGTTGCAGCAATTCCAGGATAGCTATACCCCTCAATTTCCTCATTTCCTATTCTATAAGGTACTCGATCGAATAAATACATCAAACCATTATTGATAATTGTTATTTTATCATCTTTGAAATTATAATCACTACCATCCTCTTTCGTTAAAGCCCCTTCGATGTAGAGACAACTGTCTGATGGTAGTAGAAACTGATCTTGATTCTGAATAATAATCTTGATATCACTGTGTTCACGATTTAAATCAGTTCCAATTTGAGGTTCATAATCATGAGTTTCGACTTTATGAATTGATTCATCAATTTGAATAGTTTCGTTCCATTGTAAGTTCTCCCATTTTATAAGAAATATTTTTTAAAGATTATTCAATATTTTTGACCTTAAGTGCAATCTTATTGTTATTTCTTCACCTCTTGTATTCAATAGACTTCTATTTTGATCTGTTAAGCAATTTCGAATATTATAAATTGAAGGCTGATCTACGGTTAGATAAATTGGTTGACTAGGATTTTTCACAATTTTATATCCTGGGGGAACGTTATGAAAAATGTATACAAAATATTGTGTAAATCACCATTGGGATATGATCCATTGATTATACTGCAGTGAACAATTATTGCATTAACAGACATTATATTTACTACATTTGTACTTTCATGTTCTCCAACACCTTCCAACACTCCATCATTAAAACCTAACAGAGTATGTAAACTGTTGGGTCTGTTAAAATAAATTTTCAAGTCAGGATCACGAATAGTTATAAAGCTTTTCAGAGTATTGGTGTTCGCTTTTATATCAATAGCATCCTCGTTTCCAAAATGCTTTTTAATATACTTATTAATACTCTTTATCTCATAGCACCCAGTTGAAAAAATTATCGGGATTACTATACCATGTTTCCTTACATAAAATTTATTATTTGTCTCATCGATATTCGGGATAGAGTGATACATATCCAGTCCTACCAATGCCAGTTCATGAAATTTGTTTGTATCCAATTTTATTGCTGGTGTGAAATTCGTGTAAGTATCACTTTTTCTACCGGTAATAACTATGCTTTGGGATTCCATTTTCTTAAACAAAAATCATTCAATAGTTTAACATCATGTTCATTTAATAAACTTCTTTTAAAATGTTCGTGAGTGAGTGCCTGCAATTCCTTGAAAACTCCTGTGTGTCCAGCATTCAGAGAGCCAAGTAATAAGTGATGCCTTGCAACAATATCATTGACTTTAGAAGGTATAACTATCATTCCTGATCCCGAAACATCTGAATCCGTTTCCGGTCTTGATTCCGGAGTTGAATCCCGAGGTGATGCCGGGCTTGCAGCTTTAATTCTAGCAACTTCATAATGAATTTTTTTATACTTCTCTCCTTTGTTTGCTTTTATACGTTCCCCGCGTATCCAGATTTACCCAGTATTCCCTTATTGCGGAAGGTTTTCAGTGGTTGCTGCTTCAGTTAGGCGCCATTGGCCGTGACAAGAGGAGGTGTGTGCTGCTCTGTGGCATCAAAGCTTTGCATTGCTGCAATAAAAATGTTGGGACACATGTGGTATATTACGCAAGCAAATAATAACCACATATTATTCTTGCGTATTGTACCATCGGTGTACCAAGTATTTATTGAGCCATATATGTACCATAATAGAACAGAAGGGAATATAAGGAAATAGAATGGAATAGAAGGGAATATAAGGGAATGGAAGGAAATATAAGGGAATAGAAGGTAATAGAATGAAATAGAAGGGAATATTAGGGAATAGAAGCAAATATAAGGGAATAGAAGGGAATAGAAGGAAATATAAGGGAATAGAAGGAAATAGAAGGGAATAGAAGGGAATAGAAGGGAATAGAATGGAATAAAAGGGAATAAAAGGGAATAAAAGGGAATAGAAAGAATAGAAGGAAATAGAAGGAAATATAAGGGAATAGAAGGGAATAGAAGGGAATAGAAGGGAATAGATGGGAATAAAAGGGAATAAAAGGGAATAAAAGGGAATAAAAGGGAAAAGAAGGGAATAGAAAGGAATAGAAGGAAATAGAAGTAAATATAAGGGGATAGAAGGGAATAGAAGGGAATAGATGGGTATAGATGGGAATAAAAGGGAATAAAAGGGAATAGAAGGGAATAGAAGGGAATAGAAGGGAATATATGGATATAGATGGGAATAAAAGGGAATAGAAGGGAATATAAGGGAATAGAAGGGAATAGAAGGGAATAGAAGGGAATAGAAGGGAATAGAAGGGAATAGAAGGGAATAGAAGGGAATAGAAGGGNCTTATAGTTTCGTAGATCGCCTGAAGAGTTTTACCAATGTTCAGGAATTGACTATGGCCTCTTTTGATGTAGAAAATTTATTCACTAATATTCCTCTTTCTGAAACCATCGATATATGTCTTAATTCATTGTTTAAAGATGTCAGTGACCTTGGCATGGGTTTTAACCGCAATTTTTTCAAATCTATTCTTGAATTATCAGTGCTAAACTCAATTTTTCTATTTGCTGGCAAGTTTTACAGACATTTGACGGCTATCTTAATCTCCAACCTAAATCTATCAAATTCACCATGGAGCTTGAATCAAACAATAGCCTGTCATTCCTTGATTGCAAAGTTACCAAATCTGATGGCCGTTTCCAAACTTCTGTTTTGAGAAAATCGACCTTTCCCGGCTTAAGNAATTAAATGGGATCCAAACATTGATAAACCGCGGCTTTCGCATTTGCTCTACTTATCTAGCCATGCACTCTGAATTTGAATTGTTGCGCAATATCTTTTCGCAAAATGGCTTTCAATCGCACCTGGTGTTTACCCAAATTAAAAAGTTTATGTCCAAGCAATATACTGCAGTTGTTCCCAAGTGTGACAATAGGAAAGTTGTTTACTGTTATTTTCCCTACTTTGGCCCTGCATCTGAAGCTATGTCAAAGGAATTAAAAGTTTTATTTGCTAAATATCTTCCGGATGTAATTCTTCACGTGTTGCTAGTTAACAATTTTAGAATCAGTTCGTTTTTCAGGTTTAAGGATACCCTCCCTGTTCTTATGCGATCGTCACTAGTTTACAGATATAGTTGTGCGCAGTGCGCATCAGCGTACGTCGGTATGACGTCACGCAATTTCTATACTAGGCTGGCTGAGCATAAGGGCAGGAGTTATAGGACGGGGAACCTACTTGCACATCCACCTCATTCTGTTGTACGTGTTCATGCTGAGCAGTGCAACACCTCTGTATCCGATAATGATTTTAAAATTCTAGCTTCCGCATCCGGTGTTACTGATCTACGCATTTTAGAATCCCTATATATATTCAAGCAGAAGCCTAGTCTAAATGCTGCTTTTAGCTCCGTTCCTCTTGAAAATGTAAATAGATAGGCCGTTTACTAGCGTTAATTTCATGTCTTATTTATTTATTCTCTGTTTTAAAACCCAACAGTGCCTTTTACTCTACTAATTGATTGTATTAGTGTTTCTAGATCTGAACTTCTTCTGAACTGAATTTTGTGAACTGACGATGGAGCTGGACTCCGAAACGTTTTCTCTTATAAAGATATGGTGAATTTTTGTGGTATTGTTCTTGCATTTAAATTCCTAGTTGTCTAACAAAAACACGAATATTTTTTGGGATGTGTATTCTATCTTCCTGGATCATATTTTTCAGTGTTTGATATGATTGAGGTTCTCTTAACGCCTCATCGATCATTCCTACAACTTGAATCAGTTCAGACCGTGCATTTCTCAGCATATTTTCTTCCACAGAAATTATACCCGCCATCACTTTTTATGAGAGGAGCGATATGCACAAACAAATAAACTGAATTAATGACCCCACACCTGAAAATATGCAGCACTACGACACTACACGACTGATTTTGATGGTGATACAACAGATAATGCGTAATCTTCGATTCTGAAAACTGTGAGCTTCAAGCATGCATAGAGCGCTTCGCCGAGGTGTGACCATATTAGACAGTATGATTCTGAATTAATGACAGCAAAGCACGTAAGGTCCTACTGTTACTGAAAAGCTCTCTGATCAGTAATTACCAACTTGCGTGAGCAACGTATGATGTGCCGCTCAATGGGTTGAACTTGTGAATAGCGTAATTGTTTGGTTGTAAGATATTTATTGTGATGGGTAGCTGTTGAAAAGGATCTCTAAAAGAAGTAGCATATGTAAAGTATATTAAGGTCAAATGATGCTACTAGGAATTTAATAAACTATGATCGGTCAGGACTACCACAACCTACCAAGACAAATCATTAGAACTGGAAGAAGTGAATTCAAAGTTGGTGACTCTCGATGATGAAACAAAAACAATTCGGGGAAAAATTGAAAAAAAATGGATAATTTGGTGTCCTTGAATGAGAAAGTATCCACATTAGAAGGAATTCAAGTTGAATTAAAAGCGTGGGCATGTTCACAGACCTTTTTTTTATTTGAACCATGTACAAATTAAAAAAAGGCGATGGCTAGTTCGATAGATATGGTCTTTACGAATCGAATGATATAACTTTCGTTGCTGTAGCTTGAAAACTGTAGGAGGAGATAGGTTTTCCGTGACAATAAGTTGAACTTTTCAAACTTTTCAGGACGGCGCGACAAAGTCCCGTGCGCCTCGAAATAGGCACTCAATGTAGCATGGATACCAAACTACAGGATTATCACTTTGGATATTATACATTGTTTTATATATAGTCTCAATATTCAATGCTCTTTTATATTCATCCATGGTTGTATTCCTTTCAATAACATTTCTTTTTATACTTTTAGCTCTTTTAGCTAAAGAACACTTTGTTCGATAACAATACAGCTTTGCTCGAAGACCTGCAAATTCTTCTATGGGGATGCTGCTAGTTTCATCTTTCATTTTACCGATTACTTTTTTGTTTTGATTTGAATGTAGGAAATGATCTTTAGGATAATTCGATGCATCAAATAAGTCGTGATTATCCCTCATATCTTTATATAAGTTATCGGTTTGAATTTGATAGCAAAGCGAATCAGTATCACTGAACAATAGTTTTGCTCTATCACCATATTTTTCTCTAATTAAGTTGTAATGAAAGTCATACATCAATGTCTTGCTTATATCTAGTATGCTCATTCCTACATAAATAGGTTTATCAAACTTAAGCTTTTGTTTCTGCATATGACAAGTTATCAGGTTTTCCGAGAATATTAACTAATCTTCTCAATACTTGTTTAGTCTTAGCCAAATTAACTTCGACTCGGTTTCTAATGCTTTCCATCGTTTTACCGAATACTGAATTATTCATTAACTTGAAGAAATCTTTATCAAAATCAGATGTCGCTTGTTGCCGCTTTCTTGTGTTCAGATCTATGTACGGCTTCATCCATGGACTTTCAACGAATTCTAATATTCCATGGATTTTCTCTAGTTTCAATCCAAGTTTCTCATACAGCCTCAAATTACTGTTATGGATTACATATTTTTCACGATTACCAAGATGAGGTACTAACTTATGAACATCCCCTATTTTAATATTTTCAGGAGCTAGAGATAAATCCTTATGATTGTCATGAAAGTCTTTTGGATAACTGAGGTCAACTTAGAGGATGTAGCCTTTATTATCTTTGAATGGTTCATTTTCTTTCAACCATCTAAAGTTTCCTGTTGGTAGGCTCTGTGACATAGCCCAACCATATAAATTATTTGCGTCCATGTATGATATATAACAACTCGGTTTTTGAGGATCATAACTTTCGGGAATATATATATTTTTTGCTTTAGCATATCTTCTAGAAATCATTGAAACACCACCTCTGATGCCTTTCTCAATGAATAGTATCATATCAGGATCGTTCAGCACGTCTATTTCTATCTCAGTAAACTTTAATAGAGCATCAAATGATAGACATGGAGCTGTGAAATAGTGGGCTGGATCTAATATGTATGTTTTCAAACAGGTATTTCTAATGTTCTCAAACACCTCACTTAATAACAAGGTATCAACTTTGAGATAGAGATTATGATAGTCTTTGAATGTTTTGCATTTGAAAACATCCCAAACCTTTTTAGCATGTCTATATTCTTTATCTGATATATGCTTATCATTTAATTTGTTATAGAATTCATCCCGCGATGGTAAACTAATTGAATTCATTTTATCATAGGTATCCATGTAATCGTATGGATATATACTTTTGTTTTGTATCAATTTAAACTGCTCATTATTAGGGAAATGTCTTTTCAATTCTACATGCTCTGACAAATTTTTTGATAATACATCCAACGATGAGGACATGAATCTGAAAGAGTCTAAGATTCTCAAGTCTCTTGTTATATCTCGCTCTCTTCCAGCATTTTATCTATATACGTCCCGACTTTGATGGTCTGTGTGAAACTGATGTATTTTTGATCTGTCTCTGGTATAGCATTTATTTTACCAGACACTTTACCTAGTTCTTTAATAAACAGATGTGAATCATAATTGGATAAGTTATGCATAAACACTGGGATAAAATTAGGATTTCTAATTTTAAAATTGCACTTCAGATGCGCTGTGGCATTTCTGTGTTCATGATATTTTTCAGTTGATAAGAACATCTTTTTTGGATATTGATTTAACAATTCATATACACGTTTTGTTTCTGCTTCTACATATTCTACAAATTTTTCCAATGCATCTTCACCTTTATATAACTCTAACTTTGAGAACCTATCATCCTCGCATTTAGTATAACAACAGAAAATATTAGGCTCATGCTTTTGAATATTCCGAGTGTAATTCGACTTAGGATCTGGCTGACATGAATCAATACCTACCAAAGTCGATTCAAAATCAGTATAAACTACAAAGGGATGCCTGATAGTCTTTTGAAAGGCCTTGAATTTTAGTTTCTCATCACTAAAAACATATTTGATGGGTGTGTGAACAGAGCAATCATCTTTTTGTTTTTTCAAATTGATGGCAAATTAGAGAAAGAAGTAGTTTCTTGCTACTTGCATTGCGAAAGTATGAGAATTTAGTCAAACAGGAATACATGTGTAACATCATTGGGTTCTCAGGGGAAAAAACAGCAGGGACGAAATCGATTGAATTGGTTTTAACATTTGGTGGCCACGTTATGGAAAGGAAACACAAGATTGCTGTTGTGTCGTCTGAAGTGTTTCCCCATTGTTTCCTGTTGGGCCTTGATTTCTTGACTAAGCACGACCTGTCAATTGACCTTAACAGCAATATGTGTCGGCGTAGATCAACTATAATAGCCGAATTGGTTATTCCTTTTCCTCTGTGGGACTTGCTACACGTATCGGGTGCTTATCTGTTCGAGACCGAGCCTCGCGCGCTGCATACAATGAATGTTACACTAGCCGATGGTAGTTTAAGATTTGAGATGAGTGGAAGCTCGTCATCGGTACCAGGTCTTGACTTGATGATGGATGAAGAAGTTGCCCAGCATCTCCAGTCGCAATGCCCTGAATTGAAAGAGTTGCGAGGTAACTTGGAGTCTGGCATTCCAAGTGGGCATTGGCGTCAGAGTGTCAAGCATTTTGTTAAACATGCAGCTAAATTGTCTATTTTAAATGGTTAATTGGTTTACAGTGTCCCAGATCCTGTGTTAGTGTTGCCATTCACAATGTTCGTTGAAGTTTTCTTGAAGCTGCACAAAGAATTTGCGCACATAGGCCGTGATAAATTGTTAAGCCTTATGTCCACCTTGTTATGGCATCCACAAAGATATAAAGTTGCAAATGATGTCTGTTCAACTTGTCACCAATGTCAAATACTAAAGGAGTCTTCTACTCCTGTGATCCCACCTACTTTGAATATTAAATCGGAATACCCGTTTGAATTAGTGGCGGCCGATCTCATCTCGTTCCCACGAACGTCAAATGGTTATGTAGGATGTTTAGTTGATGTGGACCACTATTCAAAATGGGTATCCGTTGTACCTATTAAAAATAAGCAAAACTCAACAATTATTCATGCTTTCAATCACCAAATATTTCCATTCCTACCACGAATACCAACCAATTTGCTTACGGACAATGGTCCAGAATT